>NC_079300.1:5771953-6071953 GCF_023638135.1 Falco biarmicus | reverse complement strand
CTGGGCTCCCTTTTTGATATGCAAAAAAAATCCCCATTGATTTGCATATACTACTATTGCTTCTTCTGGAGCCTTTTGTAGGCTGGGGATTGAAGTATGTGTCTTTCCAGCTTCTTCTAAGGAAAGTAGTTCTTTGAGAACCTCTCCTGCATTCATTAGCTGATAGCCAAATCGTGGAAGTGGGGCAGCCAGGCATAATCAATTACATTTGTATAACCGCTGATGGAACACGATAACTAATTAATGAGACCATGTGCACACACAAAAGAGAAATGCATTCGAAACCCGGCAAAGGCTGAACCGTGTTTGTAAGCCTGATGTGTTTACAGTGTAAAAGACCAATTCAGGCTCCTACTAAATTATTACAGAAAGCCGGAAAGGCCGCTGGTGAGTGCGAGTCAGCATTGAGAGGGGGAAACAGTTTCTTAGTGGGGAATGAAGGAATTCTATAAAATCAGTAATCTTCAAAATGGAAAGTAGAGGCTTAAAAACAGTGAATTTTGAGATCCTCTTTTGATACACAGGTAATTTCGCTCCCCCCCCCCCCCCAGTTTGGACAACAAAGCCAAAAGTGTTAAATTGGCATTTTACTGAAAGATTTGTGTTTTTGCCACTGAAATTCAAAATGCTACCCAGAAATGGAATAAGTTGTCATAATGATGCATCAGCCAGACTCTCACAACAGTAAAAATCCATTCTGTATAGAGAGCCTCACACATTAATAAATAAACTATTCTGTGAATTATGTCAAATGAAAACAGCTTTCATGGCTGGCCTGGAGCAAACCATAATGACTTTCATTCTGCGATGTAAAAGTATAGATCCACAGAGGAAAGAAAAAGGAAGCACAACCCAGTAATTACAGAGATTTCCTCCTGCATGTTGTTAAAGCAAAGACAGTTTTTAAATGAGTATTCTAGAAGAGACCGTCTGGTATCCCGGGTCTAAACATTTCAGTGATACAAAGGCAGCCTTTGTCCACTCTGACAGTGAGATTCATTACAGAAAATGTGTATCTCATCAAAGCAGTAATTACTGGAAGTATAATCCGCTACCCCAAAATAGGAAAAAGCCCAGAGTTGCAGGCACAAGGCTGCAACCACCCTGCTGATGCCAGCAGCAATCATACTGCCAGAACAACATATACCTAGCACTGCAGACAGGCAGCTCCCTACGACCTGGAGAAGACACCATACTATCAGGAAAATGCTTTTTCCTCTTGTGACAGCTCAGGCTCTGGAGCTGCTACCACCAAAACCAGAGGGAAGGTTGCAGGAGTATGTGCCAGCATATGCAACAAATCTCAATTCCCAGGCACCAGGCTTGCAGTGTTTCAAATGTCTGAATTTCAGAGGTCAACAGTCCTTGAAACAGCCTGAGCAGCCAGACCTGGGAGCTGAAACTTCCTTTAGGAGTTTCAGGTGTTTGACACTGCTGTGGCTCACGCCTGCAGGAGGGTGTGGGACACTGTGTCCCATAGCCATTGGCATTGGTATCAACATCTGCACTTCAAATGCAAAACGAGGGTTTGAAGGTACATAGAGCCACAAGGGTCCTTCTGCAGATGACCATGGACAGGTACAAAAGCAATATGGGTTTCAACAAGGCACAGCTCGGGGAGTGATAATAGTTTTTAGTGTGATTTCTCTTCCACTCCCTTCGAGAACCCAACTGAATTAACCACTCAGGCACTTCTGTAAGACAGCTACTTTCTCCATTTTACTGATGGAAGAACAAATTTACTAATTTCGTGTGGTTTCATCACTCTGTCAGAGGGAGGCTGTCAGAGCAGTTACAAGAAGTTCCTGGTTCCCCATCTCCCTGCTCAACTCACCCATCTATTGATTAGTCATTTCCCTGCATTAGCAGTATTGTTACATTTTTAAAGGCTTTTACTTTGCCATCTCAAGACAACAATGACAAACCAGACCTTTTTGAAAATGTGCAAATTGATTATACCTCTTTCTCTGCAATTCTTCCCCCCGCCCCCCCCCTTCTGCTGATTAAATAGCTTTTTTTCCAAACACAAATGGAGCACTTCATGCATATTGCATTACTTACAGCTCGGCACTCACAGACTGTTTGTTGTAAGTGCCTTGCACTCAGTCCTGTGCCACTCTGCACCACAAGGAATCACTGGTACCCATACAAAAAGGGCAGAAAACAGCGGAAAGCCAAAGTGCCAGGCGTTGGACTGTCTTCTACAGGTGCAAGGGAGGAGGGCAGCAGAAAACCTGGTGTCTTGGGAGGGGATTTACTGTCTAAGGGGAGGGGATGCGGCTGCAGGGATGCAACAGGACAACAGGAAACGGCCTCAAGTTGTGCCAGGGGAGGTTTAGATTGGATATTAGGAAAAACTTGTTCATTGAAAGGCTGGTCAAGCATTGGAACAGGCTGCCCAGGGAGGCGTGGAATCACCATCCCTGGAGGTGTTTAAAAAACACATTGATGTGGTACTTAGGAATACAGTTTAGCCGTGGACTTGGCAGTCCTGGGTTAACAGTTGGACTTGATGATCTCAAAAGTCTTTTTCAACTTAAATAATCTCAAAAGGGCAAATGGTGCATTTTGGTTTCCATCACCTGCAGGCTATAAGAGCTATAGGCGCTACCTCCAAACACATCCTGCCTCTAGGAAGGAAGAAAACACTGATCCCTCCAGCCTAAGAGCTATTTGTCACTAGCCTGATGCTCCAGAGGATCCCAAGGGACCCTGTCAGCCTGGACTAACTGCTTCTGAGGTTGACATGTAATTAACCCTGGCAAAGTTTAGAACCCAATATCAAGGGATCTGCTGGCCTTCACCATGACCAGCTCCGATTTCACCTCCGAATGTGTTACTTCAGGTCCCACCTATTCTGCATCCAGGCAAGAAGATGGACACTCAGCCACCTAAACATCCTCACTGCTCACCTGCCTGGACACACTGCCCAAAGATCAATGCTCAAATACTGAATTAGCTATTTAGTTTTGGAAATGGGACCCACCAGCTGCAAGGCAAAAAGGAGCATTGACATCTCACCCATCCTTCCCTCTGCCTTTTCACCCTGATTATTCGGGCAGTCCAGTCTCTCCCCAGAGAGAGCAGTGGTTAAACCAGCACACCATATCACCCCTCTGAAGGCTGGGGAGGGGAAAAAAGGGCAATCTCTATGTACCTGCTAATTATTTTACTGGATTACACATCTATGGTCTTTTGACTCTTGCACTAGAGACTAGAATACGAAGTTTGAGGACTCCTGGGTGCTGGCACTGCATCTGTGGCACCCTTGCCTTATGTTTTGGTCAAATTAAATATTTCTTATTTTATTTTGCTTATTTGTCAAAAGCAGGTAATGATGTTTAGACACCTCTACAGCAGAGCTAACATTGGTAAAGCACTTAATGTAACACAGGTGGAAGTAACATAGGAAAGTGCTGTTCAATCTCTCCACTCCCACGTTGCTATGAAGACACACACAAAATATCCATGAACCCATTTTTTTAGTGGATGCAACATACAAAGTTGGTCTTAAACCTGAAATATATTACTAGTTTAATTTAGCCAGCATTTTAATTTAAGTTAACCACAGCTCCACTTGAATTGCTCAAGCAGAAGTAAAAATGGAAAGATTAAAAATAAAAAGAGCCCAAATTTAACAGCAAAGGCACAAGGCCAGCTTACTGAAGCTGGACCCACGTGAGCAGCGCCGGGACTGGCAGGGACCAGTCCTCGCTCTCGGCTCTGTGCCTGGCTTTTAAATCCCTTTAAGGAGGGCCGATGATGGAGGTAGAGCCAGCTTTTACAGTGGCAGCCCAGCTGGGGATCAACACTGCAAAAACAAACATATAAAACTCCAAATCAAATTGCATTTGTAATGAAAACATTGCCATGGCGAGCGGCCCCGGCAGAAGGCATCCCTCTGGTTGGCGGCCACCAGAGCTGCTGCCTGACTCCTGCTGCGCCGCATCGCGCCGCTGACGTCATTCCTCTCCCTGCTGTAGGAGCAGTAATGAAATTCAGTATCTTGTGTCTCTTCCTGCACTCGCCTCACCCTTACCAAGGTAGTAATTAAAAGAAAACGAGGAGGGGGAGCAGGGATGTCAGGCTAGCATGTTTCCTCCCCTTTCTCTTGTCCTTCATCTGGGATTGCAGCAGGTTTGCTGGCAGCAGCCACCCCTCGCATCACCCCGAGCCACCCCTCACATCACCCCGAGCCTTTGGGGCTCCCTTTTCCCAGGGGCGATGCTGCAGCCCAGCTTGGCATGCAGCCCCCACACGGAGCGAGGAGGGGCTCGGGGGGGCTGTTGCTCCTGCACTATAAGCATCTGTGTGACTGTTTCTGATGTCCACAGCAGGCACCACCTCAGCGTTTGATAGGAACCTGCTTTGATCCTGCATTTCTGGGGCACATCTCCCCTGGGCAAGGAGGAAAGGCTTTCCCCATAACACCCCCTGCAGCAAGGTGGGCGCTGCTGTCCTGCATGCTGGGGCCAGAACCACACTGGCCCAGCTGCTGCTGGGGCATCAGCAAGTTTCTGTAATAATTACTTCTGAGCCGTGAAAACCGAAGAAATCCAACCTTTTCCTCTTAATGAGTACCCCTGTCTGGCTTTCCATCAATACACCAACAGGAGCTCTGTTTTTTCATTTATCATCATTGATGTTCTGTTTCTGTTCCCAGTATTTTTTAATAGAGGTCTTTGCTTAAAGGATACCCCTATGGACTCCTGGACAGAGGGGAGTCATTAACAGACAAATCAAATAAGCCATCCCAAAGCACAGACTAGGTAGGGGAAGCTCGCCTGGGGAAGCTGGAGCTGTGGGGGTGATGAGGATCCGTGATGCTGGGGGGCACTGTGCTGCATCTCACCAGCATGGGGCCACCAGCAGGAAAGAGCTTTACATCAGGAAGAATTCAGCGCCAACCCAGACGCTAAGGAAGATCCGTGCCTGTAGATACCTAGGCCTCTCCTTCTGACTTGATTGCTGTTTTAGTTAATTTACCCTAATGAAGAAGAGTGTTGCGGTACAAACAGCGGTTGCTAACAAGCACGTGGTGGCAGCAGCCAGCATCAGCTGGGGAGCACCAACCCAGGCTGCCTGGCGATGGAGAGCTGCACAGCTCCAAAACCCACCCGCAGCTCCCCGAGTCAGGCTCACCCCCTCCAAGCCACAGCTCCCTTCATCTTCCCAGGTTTACAATGAGGAGAACAAATACAAACCCACAAGTAAAAATTCCCTTTCCTTCCCACCGTGCGCTTCCAGCCAGCCAGGGCAAGCGGAGCAGAGCAGGAGTGAGCTGGCTGTGCCCCGCGTAAGTGGCTGCCACGCATGAGGTATTTTTTTATGGTTTTAAATGGAGTGAAAGGATGTTTTCCAAGCTACAGAGCACAATATGCTGATCTCACTTAAACATCTGGAATAGTTTCAAATGATTGCTTTATGTGAATATAGTGGCAATTATAGAGTTATTTTGTTTCAGATGTTTTGGAGGTTGTTTTGTTGGTTTCTTTTTTTTTTTTTTTTCTCCTTAGTGACTTAGGAGGGGGCATACAAATTGCAGGAGGACCTGGTCCCAGCCCCAGGCAGCTGGAACAGCTCAGCAGCCTAAATCTGGGCACATCACAGATCCACCAGCCAGTTCCTGCATTAAATTTAAACCATTTAAAATATTTAAGGTTTCTCGTTATTCTAGCAGTTTAACATCCCTGGACAAGGCTGCATGTCTTCCCCTGAAGTTCTTTACAATGCTGATGACAAAGTAATTTCTGTACCCTGATGTGCCTTGCAAGTGAACAGGGCTGTCTAGATCAGTCAGGCTCAACTCTCTTTGGTTTAGGGGACACACTAATTTTTCCAGGGTGGATGTGGATCCCTCCAGCAAGACCTGAGCATATGCCACCCTTCCCAACTCCTTCATCAGCCACTCATGGGCACCGCAGACAAGATTATTAAAAACTGCTGATATCAAACCACATCAGCCCCAACCCCCTTAACACACAGGCACGTCTTCCCATGCCAAAGCACAAAGCTGGGGATGGGACCAAGGACCAGCCTGCAGCCTCAGCACCTCCATCCCACACCATCCTGCATCTTCTAGTAGCTTCTGTGATGAGACAGCCTTCAGAAAAGCAAATGGAATGGTATAAAAACATCAAGAGACACAAATCAGCTCTTCCCAGTGTTCATCTCTTCCCATAGTTAATCCACCACTTTTATTTGAGGTTGGTCCCACCTCTTGATTCTCAGCATGCTTTTCCTTACAAGACTTCAGAGCTGGCTCTTCAGTATTTATTATTTTCACTTTGCAGCAGGTTTTTGGCAGGAGTAAACCAAAGACGGGTTCACTTAGGAAAGGCGTTTTCTTACAGCACTAAGTATGCAAGAACATTGTGCTGAGATAGGAACATCCAAGTTGTAACAGTTCAAAACCAGACAGATGTCTGCCCTGTTTCTTGGCTAGTTTAAGTCAGTTTGGCACAAACCTAATTATAGTAACCTGAGTCTTTCACGTTCACCTAGAAGCATTCACAAAGTCCAAGAACAACAATTAAACAAAGGATGGGAAGTGGTTGGGTGAAGCAGAGCATGACCTCTTTGCCAGCCCGTGCTTCAGAGATGCTGTGCTTTCGATAAAAGGAAGATGAATTTTGGGTGGTTATCACTTTTCCTAGAGAATTTATTTTCCCCATGGCTGAAACACTGCCCTGGCAAAGCAGAGCCACCCTGGAGGTGCCAGCACATGTACACACTGCCCCAAGGACTGCGCTGCTTCATCCCCGCTGGCGCAGACCCACCGAGCTCTGGCCCAGCTGCCCCTTCCAACACAAACTTTTATTTCAACCAGAAAGCAGAACCTAACCTGAGATCCCACCATGCCACAAACCAGCTGACTCCTTGAGCAACCCAAAAGCCAAACCCAGTTTGTATTCTCAACCCAAAGATGTACGTATGCAGTAACAGGTTTTCCTTATTATTATTCCTTGTTAGAACATCCAGCCTTTCAGCTTCTGGTTGCTCAAGGTAAAAAACGAGCACAATTTGAACTGTGATCAACCAAAACATGAAATGAATGCTGTGTTTTATTTAATAAACTCCAGCCACACAAGGCTGCCTGACAGACACAATGTAATTTGTTTTGGATGTAAAGATGGAAAAATAATTGTTTTGTCATCAGGGCAATTAAAAGAATATTTCTGTAATAACAGGAAAGGAGCTGCCTGGTTAAAATTAATATTAATAAACTATGTTACCTGTTCCTTTATCTTAACATGCAGAGATTGTCAATTCTTGTTATTTTGCTCAAAATCAAGAGGTCATCACTTGTCACTAGGAAGTCACTGCTGCTGGTATCAGCAGCTCGCCTGAGAACTACACCGTTTGCTGAAGAACAGCAAAAAGGGAGGGGGGGAAGCAGCAGCAGGCAAGTAGTTCTTGAGAATATGGCTTAGAATGAAAAAGCACAGAGAAAGAGAAAACCAAGATATTTTCATATTTTTAAGACAACCCTAGAGCAGATGGGTTCAGGCAGGAGGATTCAGAAGTATTTAAAAACGGCTGCAGCTGGCTATGCTGTCGGCCACTGGCTCTCGAGGGGCTGCGGCACTGCTGCCGCCGCGCTCCTGTCCTGGCTCGCCCTAGCTATGCAGAAGCCAGACCCCAAAGCGTGTTGCCATTACATCATAAAAAACACATTTCTTAATTGGAAAAAAAAAAAAGTTCCTAAAATGTATTCCAATGACTACAAAAATGAAGCGATAAATTGAATGAAGAAACCACTCCAAGGGCTCATTTAACCCACACAATTCACTGGGACCTGAACAAGCAGCACCTTTAAAAACTTTCTCCTGCAGGGTTCACCAGGATGATGGCAGCATCCAAAAATTAAAAACAATCATTTCAGAAGTTTATTCTTACAGCTCCCTGGCTATAGCACCAAAATAAACAACAAAAAAAATTATCACCTGTCCTTGTAAGGGCCAATCCATGGTGATCACAGCCCATAGCCAGGCACAGCCTGGCAGCGATCTCAACACACTGGATATAGGAGTGGAGCTAAGGTCCCAGATTTTTTACAGCGCAGGTGGAGCACAGTGATGTCCCACAGAAGGTCCCTGCATGGCCCAGCACAGTGATGGTGGGCTGACACGCAATGCCAGTGGGAGCATCCCTGCTGCTGGAACATGCTGTGATGGTGCTGAGCTTGGAGTTGGGCTTGGTCTCCACAAGGGCCCAATGTGCCACGGTGGCCACCAACACCTCACTGTTATACATAGCCATCATCGCTTTTGGTAGCACTTGAAGGGTGTCATCTTCTTGCTCCTTATGGGGCTGTGTTTACTGGGGCTAAAACCACACAGACAAACAAAGGGGGGCAGAGCATCTCTGTTGTATAAAACAATTGGGATGGACAAAAATTTCTCCAGAGCAGCAGCACTGGAGAAGGCAAAGCTCCCCTTGGCTACCAGGGCTCACCCAGCACTGGGATCCAGCCAGAAACTGGCTCAGGTGCCCTTTCCAGTTCCTCCACATGGAACACATCCCTCTTTGCTATTGCAGTTAAAAACTGTGTGCCCCTCTTTTGCAGCCAGGCCACCAGCGCAGGAGGGAGATGCAGCCGCAGCCCTGAGTGGGTGCTGCCAAAGCCATCTGTGACCCACCTCCACGGAGCCCAGCACCAGCCATGAGCAGCTTCTTCTCACGCCTGGACCCACGGCGGGTGCCCTGGGGGGTGGCGGGCCATGCCCTGCGTGCCCGCATCCTGCGCACCAAGCCCGTGGAGTCGATGCTGGAGGGCACGGGGACCACGGCTGCCCAGGGCACCCGGCTGGCCAAGGTCCTCACCACCCTTGACCTCATCTCCCTTGGCGTCGGGAGCTGCGTGGGCACCGGCATGTACGTGGTGTCCGGCCTGGTGGCCAAGGAGATGGCGGGGCCCGGGGTCATCGTTTCTTTCATCATCGCTGCTGTTGCCTCCATCTTGTCAGGTGAGTCATGTGGGTGGAGTTTGAGTAATGGGCCATCTCGTGCATCCTCTGGCTCCATTCATGGGTAAACACCTGGCAGGACCCACGCTCAGCAGCAGAAGCTACAAGAAAGTAACAACTTCTCCATAGACTAAAAATCCCTTTCACACTGGGCTTACCCAGCTGATGGGGTGCACTGTCCCTCGTTGCCCTAGTATCAGACCAAACCTTGTACTGGGAGCCACCAACCCAAGCATAATGACCCCAAAGAGCTGCTGATGGCTTCCCCACGGATGGAGCCTGTGGTCAATGTATTTTGAAACAGTTGAGAGTTTGGCAGACGGAGCCCCAGGCAAAGAGCACGGCCAAGCCACAGCACTGGAGCAAGAGCAAACGTGGCTTGTGGGAAACCCTGTTTTGACAGGAAAGATGCCGGTGGCTTGGGGAGCGCCAGGGCCGGCTTCTTCTCTTGTGACGTTGCTGACAGTTACAAGATTCCTCAATTAGTTTTGGAGTTGATTTTATTGGCTCCTATTCATGCAGGATCGCTCTCTGAATTTCCAAACAAAAGTCCCAACAAACAAAAGTGGAGAGAGGAATTATGTATTTTAGTGAAAAGCTGGTGAATTCCATCTCCTCCGTAGGAACCCAGCTGAGCATATGGCTCAAGCTGTGGTTTCCACATGAAGCCAGTACTGCTGGCATTTGTCCTTTCCAGATCAGTGCTAACACGGTGCTGTGATGTTCCTGCTCTCCCTGCTCGGAGGACTTTGCATGCTGTGTCAGTCTGGTATCCAGCTTTTATCCGTGGGCTGGATAAGAAAACTTGAGTAAATGGCAAAGGGCTTTGATAGACAACAGGAACAGCAAACACTGCTAAATGACCCAGCTCAGCCTTCCAGGTCTCTGGATTTTTGTAGGAGGAGGTGGAAGCACATCATGCTCTCTCCATAGAGGTTGCAGTGCTACTCCATGGAGCACCTCCATGGAGATCCTGCCAAAACATGTGCAAGTTTGAGCCTCCAAAACCCCTGCAGCCCAGAGGCACAGCCCTGGCACAGCACGAGGATGGGCCACACTCTCCAAAGCTGTGCCAGGGAAAGAGCCCAGTGATGCTGGCTGGGGACAGCCACACAGGCTGCCCTGCCTCCCTGTTCCTTAGTTGAACACCAGGCTGACAAGGCTGCTTGGACACATTCTACCACTGATTCAGCCCAGAACAAGAGCTGAGCAGGCGCAATAAGATCCAACGGTTATTTGAGATCCTAACACAACAGATGAAGCAAAACGTCCATTTTTAAACTGAGGCGGTAGATAGCATTAGTGACTATCCTTTCCCACTGCCTGCTTTCTCTCCTCTGCAAGGGTTTTGCTGCCCGTGATGCAAACCAAGAGCAAACGGAGCTTGGGTGGGTCTCATCTAACAAAAACACCCTGTCCTCCAAAAGGGGCTTTTTCACCCCAGACGCGATCCCTGCCCCACAGCAGGGACCTCCTCCTGCCTTCACCCACGGGAGCCTGCGCCGCTTCCCACTCAGCTTTCATCTCGCCTTGCTTTTGTAGTCTTGGGAAAGTGTTTTGCAAGGGATGGGGTATTTTGATAGTCTCTTTGGCTGCTTTCTCGCCTCATCATTGACACTGCTGTTGTTTATAACAGCAACACATTTTTGGCAAGTAAAACCAAGCATGGGTTTGGGAGCTGGATGGGCTATCAGACTCATCAGGGACGTGATCTCAGCTCTCACATCATGGTCACTCCTGGCGTGTGGGGCAATGAGCTTGGGCAAACTTGCACAGACAGGTTTTAAGGAGCTTCTCACAGTTTTAAGGCCAGATGGGACCATTAGATCACTCATTCTCCCTTGGTGCATCACAGATCACCAAATCAGATCCCACTGCCTGCAAAGTGAGCTCAGGAGGGTTTTGGCTTTAAAAAAAAAAAACTTTTCCAGAAAGCAATTTAGCTCCCTTGGGAGATGGCCACGGGGAAGCCCTGCCAGACAGGTCCTGCTGGTGGAGAATCTCTTTGCAGTCTTTAGCCTGGTTTAGGACAGGGCTTTTTTCAGTTTCATCTACCCAACAAATTCCAGTTATGCCTTCCCTAGGTTTAAGCAACATGTGCCTCATCAGGGTACTTACTGACATATTAGAGACATTATAATCAATTAAACTGATAAATTAAGTGAGATCAATCACTGGAAGGCCTTTTATTCAGCTCTCAAACAGAAATGCTTGCCCAACTTCCCTCCACAAAGCCCCCAGCACAGGGGACACCGCAGGCTCCCTCCATCAGCTGTGACTGCTGGCATTCCTCGCTCCCACTCCCAAATCTCACCAAAGCCCTTCCTCAGCAAAAATCAGCAGCTTCCATCTTACCCAGCCCCATTACCTTCTCGACCAGCCACTGCTTCTCCCTTTGGTGATCTCCTTTCCTATACCGTGTTGATCACAGTGTGCAAACCCCTCACTGCCAGCTCAGGCAAGGGTCGGATCCTGCCCCACCATGGTCACCAGTATTGGATAGTTTCCCCCACCACACAAACCCGCAGTCTTTGGTGCCAGGCTGTGCAAGGGAAGAAGAGACTTTCTCTCTCCCATGGGAACAGCTCTGCAACAGCAGAAACTCTTAGCAGGGATTTGAAGCGCCAAGCCATGCCACGTTGGAGCGCATTGCCATACTCTTACCTGGTACCCACGTGGGAGCAGGCTCAGCAGCATCCAGGATGTGATGGAGCAGGGTAGAGCTGAGCACATGCCTCAGGTGCAGCCTGGCTGCAGGATAAGGGCTGGGATGAGGGGCTGCAGCTGATGATGACCTGCTTGGGTGGTGCTGCAGAGAGATAGGAGTCCTTTTTCTAAGGAAACTTTCTTTATTGAGCTGCCTTTTATATATCTGCACACAGTGGTCATGAAACACAGTGCATGGGCTCAGTGGCTTGCTGAAAATAGGATTTTGCTGTACATCTGCCTCAATAAATTGGCTGCTCTTGGTTAACGAAGGACCATCCCTTTGGATTTCTTGTATGGTAGCATGAAATTACTGGCGCTACCTCCAGCGGTGCTGAAAGCCCTCCCCAAAGGCTTGTTTCACCTGAAACGTCACTCACACCGAGCCAGTGCCCTGTGGGATGTCTCATGGTCCCTGTGTGGCCTCATGCCAGGCAGCAGTGGGAGGTCAGCATCCACACCATGGCCACCACTGCACTGGGACACCAAAGCAAAGCAGCAGCCACGAGGGTGCCCCGAGCTGCGGTGCTTGCACCAGGTCCTCGTGCCACCGGTTGTGCTGCCCAGCAGCTGTTGCAGTGCTGGGGTTTGGGGGTTGAAGCCAATGGGGACTTCACGGTCCCTGCCCCGCCGAGGCACTACTCACCAGCAAAAGCCCCCAGCAGGCAGGTCAGGGTGCCCAGTGTGACCCCAAGCCACCGCTAACACAGAAACATCAACACTAATCCTGACATACTGGCACTGTCTGCAAAGCTGCTGGTGACCTCACCTCCTACCTTCAGACAGCATAAACCAGAGAATGGAGAGGTCAATTAAATCTGACAAATGGAGTTTTGTAGATGGGATCTTGGAAGGGACAATGTCATGGACCAAACCACTCAGCTGTGTTTATGTCCTCCTGAATAAGGTCAATAACTATAATTACACCAGTGTAGTGACTGTCAAATCAATTACACAGTATAGCTGATATTCAAGGAAAAGAAATGGTTGTCTGAAAAGATTGCCTTCCACAGCAGCTACTGTGTTGGTTTATTTTCAACAGAAACTTGTGAACACTCTTTACTGGAGGCAAAAAAAGAAATTCATCTCCAAATTCAAAAAGTTATGTTGGGGAGGCTGTGCCTAGCCTCCGCCTGCAGCCCCGGAGCCGAAGCACCAGGAGAGATGCATCTCCCCGGCTGCCAGGGGGTGAGATGCTCGGGCACCAGGGACACCGAGAAGTAACTGGGTAACACAGTTTTGTGTTGCAGTTTTATTAAAACACCACTACCACCACCACCACTAACAATAATAATAGTAAAAATAAAAAATACACTACTGATGCAGCAGAAATTAGTGAGATAAAATCTGTGCCCTAATAAACTATTATTTGCACCCAGATAAAATTTGCACCCAAATAAATTATGATATTAACTTCCTCTTTAAGCAGAGAGGGAAGGGCTGTGAATCAGTTTCTGATGGAGGACTTGCAGCACCGCAAAGCAAAGTGATGTGATTAATGCTACCAAATACATCCACTTGCAGTCAGGGATGGACAGCAGGTCTTGCATCACATGCTATGATAAAAAGCAGTTTATTTTCTTAATATATGCTGATACCTAATGCAAATATCCACAACGTATTGCTGGACCTGATGCACAGTGGAAGATTACTCTTCTGTTCTGGGATCCTAATAGAGTAATTGAAAACACAAACATTTTATACATATTAATGTCTTTGGTCTGCCATTATCATCCTGTATCCTTATCTTGTCATTGGCTAAAAGCAGAGCTGCCTCCAAGAAAGATTATATGATTTTTAAGGCCATCAAAGAGAGAAACTAGATACTTGTCCCTATCAGAGCACCTGTTTCATAAATCATTCAGGTCTCTAGTTATCGGTGAATGTCTTGCCTTTGCTGAGCACATGCATTTTTCATCAGCTTTGAATAATGACTGTCTGTAGGGCTGGATGGTGGGGATGTCTTGCCGCTCCTGCAGTTGGGTCTGCTTTACAGAAATCGAGTTGTGAAGGGTCCTGTTGCAAAGCACTGCCAGCATCGTGCATGCAAGTTAGTGAACGGAATATAAGAAACCTCTAATACCAAGAAAAGAAGCACCACTAAATTCAGCCTAGGGGTTCAATAGTTCTGTGTTTGTGCTGTGTAAAAAACTGCACCTACAGTAAGAGTGGTGACCTTGTAACATTTCTTCTCTCTATACTGAACTGATCACAAATTTGAAGCAATTATTATCTTCTAAATAGAGAATAGCAGCTGATAAAGAACTCCATAATAATTACTGCGTGTTTACACAATGATAATAACAGCCCTAACCCATTAACTCCTATGAGCTGAACAGGGGTCTTTAGGGCAGGGGCTTAATCAGTGCTAAACACGCAGGACACAGCGCGTCGTTCCAGCACTTGTTCTAATATTTGGGTAGTTTACCACTAAGTCCATCAGTTCCTCTTAAATAAAAGCTAATGGTTGTTTTAAGACAACAATGTGTCAGGGTCAGGGTTTTATTGAAAAGTATCCTGACACAGTAAGTACACAAGGAGTTTGGAAAGAAAGTCCACTGAAATCTCCTCCCAAACAGTTCCAGTTAAATACTTCTTGCTTTTCTTCTTCTACAAAGTCAGTTTTGCAAGTGCTCTTCAGAATGGGACTTCTATGTAATATTTTAAAGTGTTAAAATAACTTACATTCTCTATGTAAGATGGCTTCAAACTCCTCTTACAACAGTAGGAATGAGAGCAGTGCCTGGTGCCTGGATCTGCACAGCAATGACCCGAGATAGGCATCTGGAGATTGCACAGCCGGGGCAGGGAGAGGTGTAGCCTTGTGTGAGCCCTCCTGTGGCATCTTGCATGGATCCCATGCAATGACTATAACCATTCCTGACCTCCTTGTGCCCCACGGTGCTTTGGAGAAACCCAAACACTGTTCCCTGGCAGGTCTCACTGTAACCACCTTTGCCTGGCAAACCCCAGGGCTGTGATGGTTTCTGCAGCCAAAAGTGCTGGGAGCTTGTCAAAATACTGATACCACAAACAAAGCATTCGATAAAATCCCAGGAAAAATGGCAAAAATCACATTATGGTGTCACTGTTGGATGGGGAAGGAGAGGTATCTATCACTGTCAAAGCTACTGCAAGGAAACAGGGCCCCAAGGACCGCACCACCGGCGCTGCCCAGTTCTGCTCCCTGTGCATGAATTCCCCCCCAGCTTTGGTTTCTGGGGGCTGCAGCTGGCCATCAGAGGCATGCACCTGTGAGAAGGCTCTTCTACAACAGGCTGTAAAGGTTTGGCTAGTTTGAACTGCGTATCCTCAGGAAAAACAAACAAACAAACAATCACAGCTTCATCTTAATGGGAAAACGGGCTGGTTTTTAAGCCAAGCAACTGGAGAAGGAGGGTCACCATTGCCCCCTGCGATGTCTCTGGGCTCATGATGGTGGCCACAGCCCTAGGTACCCCCTGGCACCTCCAGGCAGGTGGGACCAAGGCAGTTTTACTTTTTCCTTTTCCAAGCACATTTTCCTTATGTTACTTTGTATTTTTCTAAACAGGTGTTTGCTACGCTGAGTTTGGCGTGCGGGTTCCCAAGACCACAGGCTCTGCCTACACCTACAGCTACGTGACAGTGGGGGAGTTCGTGGCGTTCTTCATCGGCTGGAACCTCATCCTGGAGTACCTGATCGGCACGGCTGCGGGTGCCAGCGCCCTCAGCAGCATGTTCGACTCGCTGGCCAACCACACCATCAGCCGCTGGATGATCAACAGCGTTGGGACGTTGAACGGGCTAGGTGCGTCATGCCATGTGTAGCTGCCTGCACTAATTAGGGCCTGAAAAGTAACTGGAAGCTCATAAAAAATCAGACATGAGTATTAAGCTTCATTCATTATTTACCATCCATCTGCCTCTGGTACTTTGCCTTTGCCGTCTGGTTCACAGACAGGATTAAGGGGGATGGGGTACACAATACCTTGGAACCCCGTCGGGATGAGCTGGTGTTTAGCAGAGTAAGCATCCAGAAAAACTAGTCGAATGTCAGAAGCTAACGACAGCATGGGGGCACTTCACCCAGTGCGGGTGCTCTGCTCGGTCCCGGTAAGGCACACGCAGAGCCTTGTTAGAGGGTACAAGCCGGTGCCTGCACTACTCCATGTAGGAACTCAGGGCTCTGGTGGTTCTGTATAACCAGCAGTTCCAGCAATACTTCATAGTTCCTACCAGTAAGGTAAACAGCTAGCTGTCCTGCACCCGTGGCATGAAAACTTACTGTTTAATTAATTTTTAATTACTACTTGGCAGATACATGTTTTGTAAATTGGGACCCGGTCATTTGTTTGCTGCCCTCCCCAGACTCCAAACAGTGTCTTGAGGCATCAAGATTTATCACCTTAATAAAACAATTTGAGCTAGCGGAGGCAGGGGCACCTGGACACCACCTTTGCAATGAGACCGAGCAGTTCTGCCAAGGTCCCCGCAGAGTTTCTGGGGTGCACAGCTGTGGTTGGAGAGTTAGACACCTCTTTTCTCTTACCTAGGGAAAGGAGAGGAGTCGTACCCTGACCTTCTTGCTCTGGTCATTGCTGTCGTCGTCACCATCATCGTGGCCATGGGGGTGAAGAACTCGGTGGGGCTGAACAACGTGCTCAACATCATTAACCTGGCAGTCTGGATCTTCATCATGATTGCCGGTCTCTTCTATGTCAAGGGTGACAACTGGTCTGAAGGGCAATTCCTGCCGTTTGGATGGCCGGGGGTAAGTCCTGGGTGCACGGAGGGACACACAGACCTAAGCGGTGCCACCCAGCTGCCACACACTCGTCTCTGCCCGTGCTATACACACCCTACTTCCACAGCACTCCCCAAATCTCAACCCTGCTAAACCCAGCTGGACTTTGGCCAGGGACCTTCAGCTTCCAGCACTGCAGACTTGGATCCAGACCCCCTCACTCCACCAAACCAAACCCAAGGAGTATGGCAATGCTTTGCCTGTATCTCCTGCCACCTCTTAGAATAAACTTTTCCAAAACGTCCTCCTGGAGAGCCAAACTCCGCGTGGGTCCCTCCCCTAGGAAATGCCGCTCATTGCCGGGCAATGGAGCAAAATGCAGTGGCCACCCGAGACAGGGCGCTCAGGAGGAGCTCGCTCAGCCTCTGCGGAGGGGGAAATACTTGTGTTGGCTGGTTTTCAACAACAATGTTCTCAAGCATTTGTTTTGAGCACTTCATAATGCCACCTGCCAGTACTTATTTTATGGATGTTCCCTCAAAGCTTACTGAGAATTTGGACATATTTGGCTTTTTTAGCTTGCTTGCACTGGTTTTTATCCAAGGATGAACAGAGACTGAAAATATCTCAGCTGGCCTAAACCCAAGATAATTTCTCAGATTTACACTGCTTGACTCCATCGGGGTTTTGTGCAGAAAAATAAGCAAGAAAGTAAAGTAAACCAAGAATCCTGATTATCGAAAGGGTCCCGAGCTGCCATACAGTCCTTGCACCTCCCTTCAGTAAATCAGTAACTCTCTGCCAGGGAACAACAATGAGGAGAGGAGCACTGAGGCTTATTTGAGAGCAGAGGTTGTATTTACCTTTGGATTGTTCTTGGCTTTCTATGCCATACAATAGAAATGGAAAGGAGAAAGTAGAAAATAGCTGTTTTTCTCCAATTCAACTCACCAAATACCTCCTGGCAAAAAAAACCCCATGGTTTTAAAACATACATATCCAAAACACATCAAAACTGATAGGGTCTTCCCATCATTTTCAGCTGCTTGTTCGTCTCCCAAACTGTTTGTAAAAGTAAATTCACCACACCACAGACATGAGCTCCCCAGAAGCATGGGGGATAATTAGAAAAGATAATTACAGGTAGTCCCCCAAAAGAGGTGAGTTTTACTGTGTGCTCCATCAGTAGACAGCTGAGATGACAGGTGTGATGGACACGTGGTACCCAGCTAGCTAGCTAGATGCATGCGAGTGTTTCACAACGGCAAATTAGCTCACTCAGCCACACAGTTTTTACCCTGCTTCAGTGTTTCTTTCATATTAATGTCCTTGCTAATATCGTATGTTTTAAAAAATCGCTTTAAAAAATAACTAAACAGTACAAATAAATCCTCATCCAAGTGCTCCAGCGTGTGCTCCTAACCTGTCGGCAGCTTCCAAGCAAAACAGAAGTTGTTTGGAAAGCGGCACACATCTGACTGTGGCTGCTCTCTTCTGCTTCCTCTGCTAGCGGATCTTGCTGCCACATGAGACATCTGGATAAGATGGAACGTGTAAACATGCTCCAGATCCCTACTAATATATAAACAGATTTGGGGCGGTGAATTGTGAAAGCAAACCTGAAACTGGCTGATTGTCTCCCCTGTTGCCACCAGGATCTCCCAGCAGATCGAGCACCGCGCAGGCACAGGGTCATGGTGCACCATGAGCAAGCTGCAGATGCCTCCAGTGACTCAGACCACACGTTAAAATCTTTTCCCAAGACCAGATCTCTGAGTTGTGGGTGCTCCCAGGGTCTGTCCCTAGGTGGGAATGCCCAGCTCTGTGTGTGCACCCCTGACCTGCCCCTGCTCACCCTTTAGCTCAGGCAAGGCAGAACTGGGCTCCTTCATGTTTTGTGGAGTTCCCCATCCCTGGCTGGGTGCCAGACCCCCTCCTGGCACTCAGGCACTCCATCTTCCACGCAGGTGCTCAAAGGGGCTGCAACGTGTTTCTATGCCTTCATCGGCTTCGACATCATCGCTACCACGGGAGAAGAAGCAAAGAACCCAAACACCTCCATCCCCTACGCCATCACGGCCTCCCTTGTCACATGCTTGACAGCATACGTGTCCGTAAGTACTGGTTATACATACATAAATGTACATAAATATATATTAATGCATATATATATATACACACACATATCTAAAAAATCAGTATCTATACATAGCACGTCCCTTCTGGGCATCTGCGTGGCTCCCCTGCCCCATGAGCCAGGGTGCCAGTCTGACGCTCAGATGCTTGGACAAGGGCCCTTTCTTTGGAGGGAGCCGAGACACCAGCTGTGCTTCGTGTGACCGCACCGTCCTGCCGAGGCTCCCCTCGGCCCCAGCCCAGCCTGTCCCCAGGCTCTGGTCACCCTGCCGAGATCCTTCTGCCGGCTGCAGGGGGGTGATGGCAGCTGGGTTTTGACTGATACCTCATGCCCACCCACACCTATTTTTACATCCAGCCTTGCAGCAACTTTTCTTTGTGTTTTTGGGAAAAGCAGCACTGCCTCTGCTGGAGATATGGGAGAGGGTCCATGTGAAAGGAAGGATGGGCAGGGGTGGCCATGCGAGATATTCAGCTGCTCTGCACCCCAATAAATGCACGCCTGTACTCAGGGATTTTCCCTGTAAAAGAGCAAAATTGAATCACAAAGGAGAAAAAAATTATTGTTGTGATTGTTCCAAAGAAACTCACTCACTGCCTCTCCTGCAGCGTGGTGGGCTCCCCTCGAAACCAGCATCTCTTTGGCTCAGATAGGATCAGGGTGTTGCCCTAAGCAATGCCATCTGGGAGTGTGGGTCTGTCCCATGGGGCGTGTGTGACTCAGGGCAGCACTGTCCCCACACAGGAACATGGCCAGCACGAGCATCCCTAACCCCACCGAGCCCCACAGCCTCCAGCATCACCACTGCAGCAAGGTGCAAGGTGCCACCTTCTTGCCTTTGGATGGCAGAGACCAAGGCCCCGCATTCCCCTGGATTAACCACCCCACAGCAAAGCACGTATGCACCTTACCTCCAGCACTTTATATGCCCTCCGCAGGGGACACAGAGATACAGTCCCAATCAAACATGACATTTTTTGGCTTTCTACCCTTCAGAAGCAGCCCCCGCACCCTGCAGGTCCCCAGCAGCCCCTGGAGCTGCTGCTGACACCTGTGTCCTGCTCCTCTCGCCTCCCCCAGGTGAGCATCATCCTCACGCTGATGGTGCCCTATGATGCCATCGACACTGAGTCTCCACTGATGGAAATGTTTGTGGCCCATGGCTTCCATGCAGCCAAGTTCATCGTTGCCATTGGGTCTGTGGCCGGCCTGACTGTCAGCTTGCTGGGCTCCCTCTTCCCAATGCCCAGAGTCATTTACGCCATGGCTGGTGACGGGTTGCTCTTCAGGTCAGTTGTGCCCCTGCTGGCATTTATTTTTGCCCCCTTGGGACCCAGAGGGGAGGTGTGCTGGGGGGATGGGGTCCGTGCTGTGCCTCGACAGCCCAGTACCGTCACTGCAGGGAGCAGTGGGTGCCCACAGACTCCATGCTTGCAGAATGGGGCATGCACCAAAGCAAAATCCTGGAGGGAGAAAGTCAGGAGTGGCCTATGCAAAAGTGTCTCATTTGGTGCTGGTGCCTAGGGGTCCAGCTCATGAAAGCATGGGTGTTTAATTCAAGAGTTATGTGCAAAGGAGAGCAGCTTACATGTGTAAACCCTTGGCACTTATTTGCAAGTGTCCAAGTGCCCATTCCAGAGCTGGTTAGACCTAGATTTAACTCCAGATCCAGCCTCAGCAGTATTTCCAGTCCCCAGCTGTCACGAGTCTAAGCTCCAAAAAGCAGTAAGAGCCGAAGGGATCACAGCTCTGAGCCTGGCCCCTCCAGCCAGGTAAGGGTTATTGCAACAGGGAACCACTGCGATCTGCAATTCTAACTTTCTGCGACTGTTTCACACTCCAGATTTTTGTCCCACGTCAGTTCTTACACGGAAACTCCCGTAGTGGCTTGTATTGTCTCTGGATTCCTCGCAGCTTTGCTCTCCTTGCTGGTCAGCCTGCGAGACCTGATAGAAATGATGTCCATCGGCACGCTGCTCGCCTACACGCTGGTCTCCGTCTGCGTCCTGCTCCTCCGATACCAGCCCGAGAGCGACATCGACGGCTTCGTCAAATTCCTTTCTGAGGAGCACACCAAGAAGAAGGAGGGCATCCTGGCCGACTGTGAGAAGGAAGCTTGCTCCCCAGGGAGCGAAGGAGAAGAGTTCACCGGTCCACCGACCAACACGTGTGGGGCCAAAAATCTGCCATCGCTGGGGGATAACGAGATGCTAATTGGGAAATCAGATAAATCCACCTACAACGTGAATCACCCCAATTACGGCACAGTCGACATGACCTCAGGGATAGAGGCAGATGAGTCTGAGAACATCTACCTCATCAAGCTGAAGAAGTTGATCGGCCCTCGCTACTACACCATGCGCATCCACCTCGGACTGCCGGGGAAAATGGACCGCCCCACGGCGGCCACCGGCCACACCGTCACCACCTGCGTGCTCCTGCTCTTCGTCCTGATGGTCATCTTCTGCTCCTTCATCATTTTCGGGGCAGACTACATCTCTGAACAGAGCTGGTGGGCTGTCCTCCTTGTCGTGCTGATGGTCCTGCTGATCGTCGTGCTGGTGTTTGTGATCTTGCAGCAGCCGGAAAACCCCAAGAAGCTGCCCTACATGGCACCTTGCCTGCCCTTCGTCCCTGCCTTCGCTATGCTGGTGAACATCTATCTCATGCTGAAGCTCTCCACAGTCACGTGGATCCGATTTGCCGTCTGGTGTTTTGTGGGTGAGTCCCAGATTCATTTATTTTAATTTTTTAACTGACACTCTTGCAAGGGTGTTAATAATAACTTCCCTAATTAGAGTGCTTAGGCTGATGCTTCTTCAGCTGGGACATACCCAGTCCTTTGTGTTTGCCCCTTGTCATCCTGAAGTTCTTGGAAACCTCGGTTATTCAAGCCCTCAAACCACAGCTAAATGGAAAATCACACCTCCAGAAAATGTCACTTTGATGAAAGTAAACTGCTCCTTGCAAAGGTGACTGTTTTGATGAGTCTTTTGATGCAAAGTAGGTGGGTTCTGGAAATTGCCTCACAGGCAGGTTTCCTACAGAAATGTGCCTGCTTTCCTGCTATTTCACCCACTTGAGCTCTTCAGCAGCCCACACCAAAATCTCAGCGCTGCGTTTCCAAAGCCCAGAGCTGCCCAACCCCAACAGCCCTGGGAGAGACAGAGCCAAGGGATCTGTGGACTCTATCTCCTTTTCTTGGTCTGAGCCCTTAGCTTTGTGGCAGGGAGATCTCAGGACTCACAGACTTAGTTGTGGACTTTTTTTTGGCCATATTTAGGCCAGGAGCCCGGCACACCCACAGTTTCCCTTTGCTTTACATTGCAACCTGCTTAGTCCACAAACCCAAGAGAAACAGAGAAGCTCTCATAGCTCCTCCTGAAGGCTCCCAAGTCTGGACTATAAAGAACTGAAGCAACAAGACAATACCAAAACCAAGGACTCTTCAGAGAAATAATAACCCTATGGGTAAACATATACATTGCAGCAGCCCACAGGAGCCCCAGTTGCAGACAACAGACACTGAGCATGGTGTCAGCACCCAAAAGGACCATTCCTGGCCAAATATCCCACCAGCAGCCCTTCCCTTTGAGAGCAGGCATCAGGGTCCTGGGTTGAGAGGCAGAAGGGTCTGAGGAAGGAGAATGAGGATTGATGCGAAGGTCACAGTCAGCTGCCACCTCCCGTAAAGGCAGGAATCACTCCTCCTGGAGCAGGGGTGGGCAGGCATGGGCCACCACACTGGCTCACCAGCCTTCATGCTTTTCTCAGGTGCCTTCTGCCATTTGTAGACGTTTGAGCTCAGTTGGAAGAGCCAGGAGATGACACAAACAGACCTTGGATCTCTCTCTGGTGTCTCAGAGAGTTTAGAGTAGTCTCACGGTTTCCTTTGTGGGGGCTGCTACCACATTTTTGCTCCATTTTACCATTCCTCCTTTTGCTTTGGGGTGAGGGCTGTAGTTATCCTGAGCCAGTCCTGCATGACTGAGGTCCCATAGCAAAACTCCAACTCTGCAACTCCCCAAACGCCAGGCCAACCTGTTGGGCAGTAGCTGCTATGTTCACTCTTGGGGCTGAAGAAGACATGCTTGGGGGTTTTTTTTGACCCTCAAAGGCAATAGGTGAAGCTGCAAATCCAGGGGAATCCTTCCCACCCACAAGCAAAGATGACTCCACAGCAGCAACTTTATCTGCTGTGATTAAATACTTTCTCCTGTGGGTGCATCTAATATCTCTTCAGCTGCCAGCAATTGCAATGACTCAATTAAGCTGCTCCATTAAGGTGTGATGGGCTCCACCAGCCCCATCCATGGCTGCTTGCCTGTTGGGGGAGGCACATCCCATTTATTTCTCTAGCAGACGTGTGTGGTCCTGCCACACAGACTCTGGATTTAACCTCACAAGTTCCTTGTGGCCAGTCCACGGGATGTGAAGTCTGGGTTTCTCTATGCACACCTCTGGGGTAGTTTAATCCCAGGACCCACTGGAAACGAGATGCATTTGCCTCTGGGGAAAGCGTTGGTGCAGGAGGGTGAGATCAGGTAGGGCTAGCGGGGGAAGATGAAACAAAAACCCCGCAGGGAGGAGAACAGGGTTTCAGAGCTGTTTTAGTACCGAGTACACTCATCCTTACAACCCCTGGGCACACGTGGCTGTGAACACCAGCAGGAGAGAGACTGAGAGCATGAGAAAACTTCAGAGAGAAAAGGGTAGCCGGGAGGGCAACCGGGTGGAAGCGTGGGGGCTGTTGGCACTCAGGAGCCTCCACACGTCTGTCTGCTGGGAGCCGCTGTCCCATGGAAGATGCAGATGGCACTGTCATGTGGCAGCAGCATCCCAGCTGATGTTTAAAACATATAGCCCTTGGGTCACAGCTGGCAGTCCGACAACACAAACTCAGCAGCTTCGAAGAGCAGACATCAACTGCACCGTGCACTAGCTTAAAAAATATGGGAATATTTACTTAGGCTTATCGCGCATCGGCTGAAGCCAGCCGGCGCTGGGTGGGAGGAGGCTGGCGCTGAGCTGGGCTGCATCCCCGACCCACGCCCGGCGTGGGCATCGCTGGGGCATGGCGTGTTTGTAGTGATGTTGTATGTGGGAACACGGGGCTGGTGCGGGTGGCTGGGGTCCAACACTCTCCCTCTCGCCCACCACAGGTCTGCTCATCTACTTTGGCTACGGGATGTGGAACAGCACGCTGGAGATCAGCGCCCGGGAGGAGGCCCTCCATCAGAGCACATACCAGCGCTATGACGTGGACGTCGACCCTTTCTCTGTGGACGACAGCTTCTCCTACGCCACTGAGGGTGAGGGCTACCCGGGCTGGGACCCCTCTGAGGACAAGGCCCTCTCGTACCAGCAAATGGCGGGAGCAAAGGAAAGCCATCGGACGAGTAGCAGGTCGAAAAGCAAAGGCAGGCACAAACCGCCGTCAGAGGCTCTCATCGCCAACGACGAGTTGGACTACTCGCCTGAGTAGTGGGGCAGGCAGCGGGGCACCGCACCACCCAGGCAATGAGGAAAGGTCCCTGTGGCTCCCCCGTCCTGCCCCATCCTCCCCGGGTCCTCCACCACCACCCCGCTCTCCTCTGGTTCTCGGGACACGCTCTGCAACTGCCGTTGACCCCAAACCAAACACACTCGTGGCCCGTCCCACTCCACCGGTCAGGTCTCGCTGTGCTGAATGCTGGCTGATGCCCCGGCGCAGGCTGATCTCCTGGCACCAGCCACACTGGTGGAGGTGGTGGAGTGGGAGATGTGCCAAACTGGGAGGGTGTTGGGAGGTGGAAGGAGCTGTGTGAGGGGATGACACAAGTTGTCCCTGGGGAACGTCCACCCAATGGCCACAACGGTGGGATGCCACTCTTAGATTTTTGGCACTTTCTTAGCATGTGTGTTTTTTTCCTTTGAACCACCTAGGAGTAACAGCTGAGCCAGAGGGACAGACAGGTAGGTAGGTACGAAATGGAGATGGACAAACCCCTTTTGAGGGAGTCACTCAGAGGTGGATCCAGAGATGCTGGTCCCATCACAGAGCATTTCCATGGCCCGTTCTGGAGCAAAGGCACTTGGTGCACACAGCAGTGCTACCCCCCGTGTCCATCCCCAGGCAACCCAAATACTGTGATTCAAAATTAGTTCCTGTCTCAATCAAACCTTGAGGTCCCAGCATGGCCAAGCATCTGGAACCTGCAGTTGGGAGCGTGGTCCCAATGCTGGTCACAGCAAGAGCTGTGACCCACTCTTGGCCCAACCCACCTTGTGCAAGAGGTCAATGAGGACCACACACCGTTTCTCTGAGCATCTCTGAGGCTGGGCATTGTTTCCACCACATTGTGTCTTCTACAAAAGTGACTGTGCTGCAATTCCCTCACTGTGGTGGGCACATTCCAGTGCTCACTCTGGCCTGAGTGCTTCAGGAACGCATCCATAGCCCTGCAGAACCGCATCATCCACAGGTCAGCCGTGTCTCGGCAGGGCTGGGCCGTGTGTGGCAAAAGGAAAGGACTCAGCTGCTGAAATCTCCCTCCCTGCTGCTGTCTCCACCTTGTACCATTTTCTCTGCTTCTGACCCTGGCTTGGTGGATGCTGTATGAAAAACACTGAAACACTGCTTGTTCTATAAGTGTCGGTATTTCAGTTTGAAACCAAACAGAGCTGGTGGCTCGCAGGGAAGAGCCGGTCGGCAGGTGGGTGTTTCTCATAGTTAAACCTTTCAGTATAGCCCAAGCATGGCTCTGACCCCCAGCAGTGACGGAACGTTCCCTGCCACCAGCATCCCTGCAGCAGCATCGGTGGTGATGGGGTTTGGTGGCAGCCACCGTCTCCCGCAGCACAGAGGGCAGCTGTGCTGACAGCAGGTCCAGCTCTGGAGCCCATCACCAACATGCATAGTATAAAACACTGCAATGGAGGAACATCTTTTTAAATAAATAAATAATAATGAAGGGAAAACCCCATCAGACAGTGACACCCATCCTCCTCCAAAGGCTGCAGCTGGATCCATCCCCAGGGCTCCCCTGGAGCAGCCCAGACCAGCCCCCAATACCAGGGGCTGATGCTGGCGTTCTAGGGGACAATTTAACATTGGTAGGGGCATGAGGAAGGATTTGCAACATATGATGCTGAGAACCATTAACCCTTTGGTTCACTGGATGAGGCTCAGCTCCCCAAAACACAGCATGGAGCCTGCCTGGCATCCTCTGCAGGCAAGCGGGTTGCTGCGTGCTGAGAGTGCCTGGACCCATGCCTGTCCCCGTCGGTCCCGGCGCTCAAGGGCTCGACGGAGAGGCTCTGCCCGTGGCTGCAGAAGTTTCCCTGCAGCTCCTGTCCCAAATGGTGACAAACTACAGTCCTTTTCCCAGTGGAAAAGAGCATCTGATTCTGCAGATCTTAATCCAGAGCACCCCAGGCAAGTCAAGGGAAGTTTGGCCTCTGCCAGGGCTTCAGGATGGGAGCAAGGATTTGGCAGAAGGACCTGGAAGCTTTGATCTAGCATCCCCTCCCGCTGCCTGCCCCTACCACACTTCTACAAGGAGAAATCCCAAGTATGTCCCACTGAAAAGCTGTTTGCAATGTGCACACCGCTGACGGGCCAGCTCAGGAAACCTTCCTGGCGGTGCCGAGTGCCTCTCGCGAAGGTCACCTCTCACTCACGCTTGGCCGCTCCCACCCTTGATGCCTTAGAAGTACCCAAGAGAGATGGCACCTCGCAGGTCTGGCTTTACATTTTCAGGGAGAAAGATTAACGCTAAATTCCTACCAGCTCTTGTACTTACCATAGCCAAGGTAGTCTTCGTTCTGCTTCTGCACGGTACTTGGGCATCTGCCGAACCACGACCTCCTGCCCCAGTACCCTGTCGAACCGAAGCCTGTTATTCCTTCTGCAGCCTTAATCTCTCGCTGCAGAGCAGTTACCAGTACCAGTGTCTGTTGTCATGTCTGCTCTAGTTATGCCGTATAATTTGACGAGGGCTTGATCCCTTGCTCTTTGGTGTCAGTAGGAACCTCTCAGTTGGAACCATGCATCAAATGAAGCCCTTTGGCTGCTCCTGTTCCCACCCTCCTTCCCCTTCCCACGGAAGTGCTGGGGCAGGGCGGCTGTGCCACGTCCCCAAGACCACTGGGAAACAGCATTTGATGCCACGGCACCATCTGATGCAGATGGGCTGCCATCAGCCCTCGCCGTGTTGGGGAGTGGGAGCCGGATCTTTCTCCCAAGGCCACCATATCCCACCTTTCAGAGGTGTGTAAGGAGAAGGTGGTTGAGCCACAGGTTGGGTCTTGCCTGGGTTTGCCTGCGGCCGGTGCCCAGGGAGGGGGCTTTGCAGCGGGGTGTCCCCACCCTGCGCCGGGTGGCAGTGCCTGGGGGACACGCGGGTTCAGCCTCCATCTGGGAGATGCACGCTTCCCTTGTAGCAGGTGTCAGGGTCTTCAACGGGCACAAGCAGAAGCTGCCAAAGCCAAAATGTTCTGGCGTGCCCACCGCCTCTGGGCACCGCTGGCCCCGGGGGGCAGCTTCGGATGCTGGGAGGAGGCACAAGTGCTTGTTTTGCTATAACCCCAAAATGCAGCCTTTCCCCCTGGGTGCCCTCAGGGAGGTTCTCACACCCCTGAGCCATCAGGAGGACATGGGCAGAATGTGTCCATCCCGCTCCCGCCACCGGTGAGAGGCACAGAGCCCTTCAGCCTGACCGCCCTCCGCTGGGAGGGACCCCAGGGAGCCCAATGCATGATACAGACGGAGCATCAATACCTCTGCCCTTCCAGCTGGACTCTGTACGGTCTCGGTCCCTCCACAGATTCACTCCGCACGGTTACAACCACTTGGTGTGAGGCCCAGCACGCCGGCATTCCTCCACACAGCAGAGAAATCACTCCCTGAACGACGTGGGATGTTGTAAATCCAGCTTGTAAATGATCTTCACTTTGTTTTGTTCGGTCTTTCTGATGTATATCTTGCTTTTTTTTGCAGATGGTACTTTCTGGTGTAACAATTCTCTGCAGTTCTGGTATGAAATCGGTGTATTTGTTAAAAAGTTTGTTCTATTGGGTTGTTTTGTTTTGGTTTTTGTTTGTGGTTTCCAGAAGCCCATTGGTGCACTGTACAATGGGATCTTGTAGTGTGTCATGAGAAAGAAAAAAATATGCAGATATGTTATGGAGTGATTTTTATTTTCAAATGATTGTGTTATTGACTACTATACATATTATATATATATTATCAAGATACTAAGAAAAAAAAATCTAAATTTACCAAAATCTGTATATTTTAATAAATGCGTAAAGCTTTATTGTGTGCCTTTACATTTAAAAATCAAACAGGAACTAAGGGATTTCTAAAGAAAGCCAGAGACAGATGTGTCTTAGTATCAGTTTCCATAGTAATGTAAACCTTTGAAATGAAAGAAAAAAACCAAAAAAATAAACAGAAGAAAACTTTCCCATGTAAATTTTGTTAAGCCAATCAGTACCTGAAGGTCCGATATTTTTTCAATGCTAAATCAAAGCTAGAGATGAACAAACCTTGCCATAAGTGCTGCAAAATTTCCTTTGTAGAAGATCCTTTTCCGTGGGCTGACTTTGGTATTTACTTGCACTGTTGTGGAAAAAAAATGGTTATCAGTTTACACAATAAAAAAATACAAAGAAAACCCCAAACTAAAGCCAATGACCACAGGTTGACTGTTGCAGTGTGAAGCTCTAGGCAGCACCAACGTCTTCCCATCTGCTCGCAGTGCTGGTGGCACCCACCTTTCCGTGGGGTGACTGGGGTGTCACGGTGCTGTCACCCCCCTGCATGGGCACCGGGGCCACAGGGAGGCAGGCATTGCTCACGGGGCTGCAGCCACCTCTCCACTTCGGGGTGTGCATGGGCTCCCTCCTGTTATTCCTGTTATTTGGGGAGTGGGGAGGCTGCCAGCACGCTCCCCATCACTGGGAGCAGTAGCTGGTCCTGGTAGAGCTGGGGAGAGCTCCACTGGGGCATCAGGGAGCACCACCTCCATGCCAGGGTGGCCACCAGAGCTCGCTCCCACCGCTCCATGGCTGACATTAGGCACAGCGTGGAACAGTTTTTCTGTTCAGGAGAACTATATTTGACTCTGTTTTGAGGCTTCAGATCAGCAAATGAGCACCAAAAGCCTTCAAGTGCCAACAGCACCATGGCCAGCCTGGCCCCGGAGAACCCCACGGGGGAGCGGGGTGTTTTGGGAGGGTGCAAAGCAGGTATTTCAGCTTTGATCCTTTAAAAACTAGAAAAGTTTAATATTCTTTGTGCTTCCTCCAAACACTTCCCCTCTGCGGTGCCAGCACTAATATCCTGTGACGTTCTTGGCCCCATCTCCTTGCACCCCGCGGGTGCACGTGTCTGTTTTCCCCGCCGCTGCAACTGGGGTTGTTTTGCTTTCTTTGGTTTTTTCTTCACTTCCCTGAAACACAGCTTCTTCCTTCCTCTGAGCAGCTTGTCCTGGGCCTTTCAAGGGCTGGATTTGGGCTCATGTGCTGGTAAGCTGTGACCATGGGCAGAGCAAGCAGAGCCCCAGCACTGTCCCCTGCCGAGGGTCCCCAGCCCCACATGCCTGAAGATGCCAAGATGCAGCCTCAAGGTTTGGGCAGCAAAAAAACCCGTTAAGTGCTGCCCAGCAGGGCTTATTCCCCACTGGGTCAGGCACCACTGCCCCAGCCCCTCTGGCAGCACCAGCACCTTGCCACCCCCACCACCCCCCTCAGGCATCTCAGACAGGTTTTGCTCTGCTTTTCCCTCCCAGTTTACTCCAGGGCCGTTGGCTGGGCAGTGTTCCAGCAGCTTTCTGCTTGGAGGTCTCCCCCGCCGCCGCTGGCCCCGGGGTTAACCAGCCAAAGCGGCAGGCAGCGGCGCACAATCCACAATCCCCGGGCAGCCTGCACAAGCTGGCACGCCTGTGCGCCGCCCCTTCGCCCATGGCACCCACACATCAATGGCAGCACTTATAGCGTCTCTCCAGCGCGTACAACAACTGCCTGTGCCCTGCCTGTGATGTAATGGGCACAAGTGTCCTGCCACCAGCCCCGCGCCGCTGCCCGCCTTGGGTGCATTGTATAGGATGGCAGCAATGCAAAGTTCACACAAGAGACGCCTTCAAGACTGCTCGGTATTAAAGGCAGATGCTAGCGCTGCTGCCCATCTCTTGTCCATGCAGGCAAAGGGTCGTCGTGGAGCACAGCCATCCTCCTTCTGACTCCTTTTAAATGCTCTGGCCTCAGCTTCCCACATGGAGGAGGCGAGGGGTGGGACCTGCAGCATCCTTGCCCATGGCTGCGTTGCCCAGCTTGGGTTCTCCATCTGAAGTAGACCAAGACGAGAGGACAGTCCCTAATCCGCCGAGGCTTGACTAGCAGCCATGTTTTCAATTTCTTCTCCGTCACCCCAAACAATTTGGTCAGTCCTTTCCCCTGCTTGCTCAGTGCCCTCTCCTCCGGCACTCAACACCTGGGCTGTCCCCCTTGTCCATGTCTGCACAGTGGCTGTGCCTCTTTTCCTGTTCCTGCAGCCTGGCTTACACAAATTATTTGAACTGAGTTAACATCTCTGGGAACAGATGGGATTTTGTATCACCGTAATTAAATTGCTACAGCCTCTGGTAAGGGCAGAGCTAGATCCTGATCTTACATGGTTTTAATCAGAGTGATGACCCCAGATCAGACTCTTATTTTAGTTAAGAGCACTTCCAGCGACATGACTTCTCAACTTCAGCACGCCCGAGCAGCACGGGGGTACATCTCCACCCCCTCAGCGGGTTTCTAAGTCCCCCTTATATGAAGAGCACCAGAGCCGGTACCACTGGTGCAAGCTGCTACTGGGAACATTGAAAGAATGAATGGGTAAAGGCAGCGGTCAGTACCATGCAGGAAGATTACTTCTATTTTAAATATTTAAAAAAAAAACCACGAAAACAAAAGGCCCACTTAATTCTACAGCAGAGCAGAATCTCTTGTCCTGAACCACTATTAAAAAAAAATAATCTTCAAAATCATTGGGAAACCCCTGTCATGGAAAAGCTAGCTATGGAAACACACAGGAAGGAAGGAAAAGAAGCCAGTAGTTGCAGGTACTCTGTTATTTATTGTACAGTATTTCACTGAAAGTACAAAGGCATCATCAGTACTCACCAGAATTGTATTGTAACAGGTACATTATACTGCGTGTTAAAACGTGCTGCTTTAATGATGCAAGACAGAACGCAAATCGAGAGGAAGAAAGCAAGGAGTTTAAAAAAATGTAAAAATACATTTTTAGTAACTGATCTGTACAAAGGAAAAAAAAGAAAAGAAACCAGAGTGCGGGGATTAGAGCCCCCAAAGTCATTTAAAACTATATAAAAAGGCACCGTTATCTACCATGTAATTAGGACCTTTGGGTTCTGTTTCCTTCATACTGATGACTGTGGGGGTGGGGGAAATACTGTTACTAAAATGACCAAACTCATACAAAAGTATTTACAGAGAAAGGCAGAAAATAATTCCCCTACTCTTGTTCCAAAAGAGAAACATTTGCCCAGCTGGGGAGCAGAGCCTTCCTCCCTTCCCTCTCGCCCGAACCGTGCCGAAGCGGTGACCTTGAGCGGGGGAAAGCAAATAGCAGTGGGAGAAGCTGCCAGAGTCCTTCTAACAATGGGTAAGTGTCTCTCTCCTTTGTTTTATTGCTTTTAACTCTCCCATAATCAGGGGAGCTAGAAGATAAAATAAAAACGCTACACCCCACACAACAACCCCGAACCATCCGAGTCATCCTGGCTGCAAGAAGGTGGGGTAGGTGGTCAGGACAAAATGGGGGGACCAAGAGGTAGGGCTGGCTGGAGCTTTCGTTCTAGAGAAGGGGGAACAGATGGGGGGAATAATGCTTCAAACTACCAGACATTTGTGCTGCTTTTCTAAATCTTCCCCGGGGAGCCTGACAGCAGTGTGTGTCAGTAGAAGCAGGCCCAGGGCACACAAACCCACCAGCCAAAGCATCCGACGGCAGCCGTGGGACGTCCCTGGGGCGCTTACACGTGAGCGCTCTTCGCGTGTGTAGGGGAGCTGGATCCCGAGGCGTAGTAGAAACGGTTTTCACCGAACGTCTGGGCATCTCCCGAGCAGCAGACGATGACGCAGCCACCGAAGAGGCAGAGAGCAGAGCCGATCCAGCCCGTGTACAGGGAGTAGCCGAAGCTCATAATGGTGGTCTCACGGTGGGCACACACGGGAAACCAGATCGTCGCAACAACGCCGCACATGGCTGGGGAGAGATGGAAAGGACCGGTAAGGCCAGCACCTAACCCCACCATGGGGACACAAAGCACACCGAAGGGGAAGGAAGGGTCTGCAGGACAGGGGACAGTGAGGAAGCCCATCCCTCCTCCCTTGCAGCCCCACAGTGGGATGCAGAATCATCAGCATCAGGGCCGAGAGATCCCCGAGCAGGAGGCAGCGTGGGAGCCTTGCGGGGAGAAAGATCAAGAGAGAACAGCCGTCTCTCCTGGGCATCAACAAACGAGAAGAAAAAACAACTGCTGCTCGACACAATCTGATATATTATTACAAGGGAAACAAATTTGTTTCCTAGAAATATCTTTAAGTGGGAAGAATGAAAGTCACCCTGAAACCGGTGCTCTGGAGAGCTGCAGAATTAGGAATATGTTAGGTATGAAGCAAGGCCACGAAAGCCATATGCATCGGTGAGACAGTAAAATCGGTGGCCCAGAGTCAATTGGTTTAAATCACTATTTCTGCACGAACTCACGTACTATGTCCTCAGCCCATGTCAATCAGCGTCGTTGGAGTTGCTCCACTGAATGGTCACATACACATTAACGAAACATCCCAGCCCTTAGAAGGGCAGAGTAGGGTTTACAGAACACAAGCAGAAGATGGGCAGGGACAGAATAATTAGCACTGCAGCACTGTTGTGTTGGTTTTTTTTTTATGGAGGAGGAAATGTCCCACAACTCTGGAAAGCAGATTGCACTTCCCTGTAGAAAATTTCTCTGTACAGAGTGACAAACCCAGTGAGGCTCCCCAGAAACCTATTGAATTCAGTAGAAACTGAAGGGCCTTGCAGAAGGGAAAACAGGATTCTACCTGGAGTCTACAGCCGGTCAAAAAATGACCGCAGACTTCAAATTTTGCTTGAAATCCCATAGTTTTTTCCCCCCAAGACCAGGAAGGCTGCTGCAGTGGTGCTGCGAGGACCACTAGGCAGGTGATGCGGAGGAGGTGCCCTCACACAGTAAAGCGGGTTCAAATTCAGCACTTTGCAGGCAGCCAGGCTAGGGACCACAGGGTTTCAGTGTGCAGCACACACGCGTGGTTTGCTCCTAGCAGAGAGAAAACACGTGCCCTGTGTTCTCCTTGCGCTGCACAAGGTCACACTCGCTGCCCTCGCTAAGGGTCCTGCCTCCATCCTGCAAAGTCCTTGCATGCACCGAGGGCGACAGGAGTTGATGGCGTTAATCACCTCACAGGAGCAGGTCCTAAAACAATACTCCTTTATGGCCTGTACATCTGAGAAGAATTAATCTGTCAATATTTACTTGCCTCCGGGACAAGCTGTGCAGGACTCCATCCTTGTGGCTATCAGAGAATCAGAGCAAAACAATAACAGGACTGTGGCAGAGTTACAGATTTCCACCGACCGCGTTAAAAGGTATCTGGAGGCAGTGTCAAAAAGTTAAGGTTGCAAGAGGGAAAAAAAAAGGGGGTGAGATTAAAAATAAAATTGTTTAGTTAAAGCAGAGAACAAACCATAGCTCCTGGCCCGTGCAACAGAAAATCCATCCCCAATAGCTGCAGTTATTGTGAGAGAAAATATTTTCTTATGGAAAAGAGAAGAACATTGGAAGGATGCTAATAAAGCCAGTAATAATTTCAGGCCTTCTCAAAGCAAGGGCCCCACAGCTCTGGAAGGAATTTTTAGAGAAGGCAAGAAGGGGAGAACAGCATTTCTCCTGCGTGTGGATCAGTCCTGCAAACAGCTCATGAGCCTCTAACGCTTTAAAACAAAAATGTATCAGTTAGGAATCCACAAAGCATTCTAATGGGCTGGAAAAAACACTTCTTTGTTGTTCGGAAAAAGAAACAATCATCTTTTCTTTTTCTGTCAGCAGTAAATATATATATATATATATATTTATGTCCATAGACTATAAGAGCCTTATCCATCCAGACCCTCCCCCACCACACAGGATCGAAGAAAACACTTGCACTGGGGTGAGAAGAGCTCTCAGGGATGCTAACACAATAGCATCTCTTGTGCGTGTGGCTCAGCTACATGTAAAACCACCTTATTTTAATGCTGACAGTACTAGAAAGCTGTGAAACACAAGCCAAGGACTTTGCACGGGTTAGCTTGACCTCTCTGCCTTCGGAGGCCACCAGCTGCCGTCAGTCACCGGTGACCCCTTCGCTCAGCCAGAGGAATGCCCTCAAACAGGGCTGGATTTCATCGCTCTGCGTAGATTAAATTGGGCTGTAAATCCTCCCAGAGGATGTGCAAAGGACAGTCTGCAACGGCAATATTTCTTGGTGAACTCAAATGCTGGTCTAGCTGTACCACAGAGAAAGGCTGAAAAAAAAAAAAGTTCATTTGCCAAGAAACTCAAAGGGACTGGAAAAGGCATTTTAAGGCAAGTTTCAAGTTCTAAAATAGCTGCCTACATGGAAAAGGTGTTTGAATAGAAATTAATAGCCCTTCCCTTTTGCGCTGCTGCTGAGAGACCCTTTGCCTTTCTCTAAATTAGAAAGTCTTCAGACAGTAGAGCTGCTGTAGTCAGTATAGTCCAGCAGAAAGGTAGGAGAAGGTCTGCAAACAGAATATTTCTATTAGACCAGCAGGGTTAGTTGGAAAAACAAGCGTGTTTGGGGGCACACACGTGCTTTTTTGCAGCTCGAGCAGGCAGTCCTGCAAAAGCCACTGCCTCTACCCGGAAAAGTCATCTCAGTAACGCACGGTATGGTTGTCCTCGCTCCATCACATCACTGCGAATCCACAGGGATACATCCCAGGCTCCCAGCATTTCTAAGTCCTTTTTGACTATGGACTTGCGGTAGCTCAGTCCACTGAGCTGAATCTCTTATTATTCTGCATTACAGGCCTGCTGGAACCAGATGAAGTGCCCGTAGACAAGAAGCACAGAAGGTGCCTGCGGAGGTGGGGCAGACAGAGCAGGATTACTCTAACTCAAGGGACAGCGAGTCCCTGCCAAATTCCTTAACAGCAAGTTCTGCAGAAGAAAGAATACTTTTCTTTTGTGGCTAAATTTAATTATTCTGAGTTGCTGACTCAAAGTCACACAGATTTCTCTTTCAAAGCATTTGGTTGAAATACATTATCCATGATTTTCTCCCCCTCCCTGTGTTCAAGGCAATCTTTTTATCTTGATATCTATGGTCTTAGAAGTAAATCTCATGCAGTATCCAGAAAAACTCGTTAATATCCTTTGTTTAGTATACAATAGCCAATACGGTCATTTTGCAGTAGTAATCCACAGTAACTGATGTATTTTTCATCCGCGTTTTCCAGTGTCTCCAATCCCCCACTCCATTAGGAAAATGCCCGCTTGGTTCCCAGCAAGGGGTCCCCCGAATTAGTATCAACAACACAGGATGGGCCAGGGTTTTTCCATCAGCACTAGTGTATGAAATGTTTTCGTACTGGCTTAGAGCAAACTTCTGCTGACGATTGTTTTCAGCAATAAATCAATTCTCTCAGACAGATAGGATCAAGCAAAGACATAAATACATCAGCAGGCAGGATAGGAGGGTGTGCACACAGGTTGCACTCTGCAGCCTGCTATTATCAGTACACAGAAAAATCAATGGAATATCTGAGCCCATTGTTTTCCTGGCAAGTTTTCAACTTTTTCTTTTTTCTTTTTTTTCTTTTTTTTCTTTTTTTTTTTTTTGGCTCCACACTGTGTTTTAACCCCCGTTTTCCTTTTAAATAAATTTCAGTGACAATCTGCCACCCCTTCCCTGAGTTCAGCCCCTGTTTTCCTTCATAATAAATCTCAAACCGCCATCTCTTCCCTGATCAACAAGTGAGGTTTGCCATGGGGCCAGCTCCCCTGATCACATCTTCACTCCCTATTTCTGCTACGTTAGCGAGGGGTTTTGGCATTTGTTCTGTTTTACCAGAGCTCTGGGAGTTGGTCTCCACTTAGAGGAAAAGGCTGAAGCCCCTGCAGCTGGGGAAAACCATGAATGAGGGTTCAGTGGCCAGAGGGTAAATAAGAACAGTCCAGGGTGTATTACTTCTAAAATATAATCAATTTTAAGCCAGTATTCTGTGTTTCAAGGCCTGATTCATGCTTATTAAATGCTCTGGAATCATAACACCTCATTTTGCAAAGAACAGATCATTAATCAGCCTAAATAATGTGAAAGTCCCAAGCTCTGTATATTGTTCTTCTTCCAAAGGGACTGTAAAAATAAATGTGGGTTGGTTTGGTTTTTTTAAGAAAAAAGCAACTTAAGAGCAAAAGGAGCTTATTTATTTTTCATTTGTGATCCAACAAAAAGAGCATTATTGTAATTGTGACTAAAACATTGTGACCAGGCTGCTGCTGCCAGCCCAGATCATTCAGGACTTGAGCGACATGAGCAATCACTTCACCTGTAGATGCTTCAAAACTCACAGGGGCAAGAATCCGTAAGAAGTCTAAATCCAACCCAAAGAGCATTTGTCTGCCAGTGTCACTGTAAATAATTTCCTTGCCTCACAGGATCTACCTAGTGGGAAAACCATGTTCTAAGGCAGAGAGGAACCTGGCTTACAGAGCATCACAACTCCTCTCGATCACCCTCTGACATCTGTTCTCCTCCCTGGTGTCACAGCAGGGTGGCAGAGCGGCACACCAGACCCCAAACCCTGGTGCAACCATGCAAGACACGGGACTTCATGTGCTCTGATGCAGCATTACCCAACACTGTCACTGCAGTTTGATTGCTGCGTGTGTGTTGGTCCTGTAATCCTGTCACCCTTCGGGATTTAGGGGCAATGCTCTCGCCTCCACGTCTGCAGCCATGCAAACAGGGCTGAGCTACAGCACGGGTCTCAGTCGGAACCGAAAACTCACGCTTATTTGCGACAAAGCACAGCTCTGCTGGGCCTCCCCCATCCTGGCAGGGGAAATCCAGCAGAGCGGACCCCTCCGGCACTAAAATGTCATTCATACACAGAGAAAAACACTTTTCCTTTCACTTCGCCGAGCCCAAATACATGACTCAAGGTTTCAGGACAGGGATGAAGGTCACATTCCAACAGCTCTCTAACATGACTGTTCACTATGGGGATGTTCTAAACAGGCCCTATAAAGCTGATTTTAGGACTCCCAGCTGTGGCAACATGCTCTTAAACCCTTTTTTAAAAAATAAAGCCTTTAAAAAAAAAACAAAACCAAAAAAAACAACAGGCATTGAAAGGGTCCCTTGGTCCCAGTCCCTTAGATTTCGGATGTAGTGACTCGTACTGACTGCTTCTCACCGAGGCACTCGAGGAGGGATGGCTGGCAGGGAAGGGGCGCCCAGAGGGCAGCCCCTCTGTACAGCTATATCCAGTGCCCACTTGAAAAAAAATGTAAGGAGAAGAAGAAGAAGAAGAAGAAAGAAGACGGGCATGATGTCAGCGCTGGCTGCCAGCGACCAACAGAGCCACACAAAGAGGCCACTTTCCCTCCCCCCTCCTCCCCTGCCACACAGACGGGTAAAAACAAGGCACCGCAGGCTGTTGCTGAGATGACGAGGCTTCAAGAACATGCAGGTGTTGTGGCGGGGACAATGAGCTCCACAGTCTGCCCTGCTCAAAACAATCTCCTCCACAGGCACTGAGGATGGGAAGAAATTCCCAGGGGAACTTGGAGGCCAAGGGCAAGGCTGGCCAGAGGGGCTGGGAGGCACAGGGGACATACCATCCCTCTTCTCAGGTCCATGCCACCCAGCGGGCTTCCCTTCCCCCACCCCTCAGCTTACTTTGACCCTACTGCATCAGCGATGCCCGGGGAAAATCCAGAGGCTATCCATTCCCTGTAAGCAGCTTGAAAGTTTAGACCCTTTTCCAAAAATAACATCACTTCCACGGCGAACCAGCAAAACCAGTGCCTGCAGGCAGCTGCCTATGCGCAGCCGCTGTCACCCTCCTGCAGACATGGGCAGTGGCTGTGCCCGAGGACGCCGCAAGGCAACACACCGGAGGGGTTTGCAGCCCTCCCTTCCTCACCCTGCTTTGCTCCCTGCCTCCTGTCTTTGTCCTCCCGCTCCCCTTCGTGCCCCCCCAGACGGCAGCGCTGCTGGAGAGCCGCAGGGTCAGCCCAGCCCGGCCAGCAGCTGCCCAGGTGCGTGTGCTCAACCAGCTCGCAACGTGCCGCCCTGCAGCAGAGCCTCCGGCTCTCCGCGCCTTACCCAAGAGGATGATGAGGATCCCTCCCAGCTGGGACCGCCGGTACTTGGCAGCTCCAGGCTCGTGGCCCATCCGGATACAGGGCAAGACCGTTATCAGCAAGAAGATAGCGGGAAGACCCAGGACAGAGGCGGCGATCATCAGTGCTCGACATGCTTGGACATACCCTGTTGGCAAGGCAAGGAAAGAGGATTTTGATTATTTGGCACAAAAGAAGGAGACCTTTGGACAAAGGTTCCTCTTCGATTAGCTCCCAAGAATTGCGTGGAGTACGGGAGACAGGTTCAACCCTTTGTGTAAACGTTAAATCTTCACCAGGCACGAGAGAGTGAGACGGCAGTACAGTGGGTAGCGCCTGAACACAGGGTGTGCAGGCTCAACATTTTCCAGTGAAGAAATAGCACTGCCCGGAAAACATGGGCTCTTCCCAGCAAGACACTGAGAAATCATGGAGGTGGAAAACATGGGAAGAGAAAGTAGGAGAAACAGCTAGGAAGGAGTGTTCCTGTATCTTTTCCTAGGGAGAGTTTTGATTAAATAACAAGATTTTTAAGTCCTGAAGAGCAGCTTGCTGTGAGCAGGGGAGGTCCACAGTCAGCCAGAGCAGGGCTGAAGAGCTGAAGACCCGTTACTGAAGCATGGGCGTCCACGAGATACGGCCACCGGCCGCCCTGAGGAGCTGAGGGCCGTTGACCTGGGAGGAGGAGGGATGCCCACCAGCCCCAGCCACCTCCCGATGCTGCACCGCGGTGTCCAGCCTGGTAGTGGGTTTCAGGGGAGACTCGTGGCTCCAGCTGACCGCCGGCACAGCTCTTCCTTAGCGAGCAGAAATGACCGCACTTTGCAGAGCTGCTTGAGTTGCCATAACCAAGGGCCGCGTTATCCCTCTGGGTCCCTACAGACATCACGGCATTCCCCGGTGTTTCGTCAGTGGCCATCCCTCTCCTGCCTGTCCCTTGCGCTGAACACAAGGCAGCGAGGAACAACTGGGGCCGGGGACTGTGGGTGTGCTGGGCAGGGCTGTGACATTTCTACCACTCTGTGATGGTCTATGTATAATAATGTATCCATTTTTATATATTCAGATAGATATAAGGTATATATAATTGTATACAGATTTTAATATCAATTTATATACACTATATAAAATGTATATATAAATAACTAAAAATAGGTCACTACCTGCATGCAAAAGAAAAAGAACAAGTGTCAGATTTGCTCTAGTGCCGGGTGAGCCTCCACCGGCTCTTGGAACGGTCTCAGCCGAGCAAGCATGCTGGCTTTCTTTCCCCTCTTATTAACAAAGTGAAGCTGCCACATGCAGATACGGAATTTTATGACGCCTCAAACAATACCAACAAACAGGAGCCTCAAGCAAGTCCTGTTGACAGACAGGTAAGACACCGGGAATGAGGACTTTACTGTTCCTGGGAATGCAGACTGTGTGTATACTGAATATTTGCTTGATTTTTTTCAAGAGGAAACTTAACCAGTTACCTGAGGAGTTCAGAGCGAAAAAGCAACCCTAAACAAAGGAGACGGCAGTGCCCAGTGTGGTTTCTGTGTGCAATCAGTCCCAATTAAACGAGAATACAATCACATTCATTTCAAAGACTTGACTCCAGCAATGAAAGACTAAATACATTTCAGCTATCGGGCACACCAGGATAAATTTCCCTCTCATTGAAAGCTGTGGCTACCATATAGGTTACAAGCAGAAGCATCTTCTTTTGTGATTTGTTTCTGCTGGAGACAAGCATTGCTTTCTGCTGCCGAAAGACCTCTTTACCTATTTATTAAATTTCATTTGAAAATGTTTCTTCTGGGCAAGCCTTTTCTCTGTCTTCTGGGCTGGATCATATTGAAAAAGAGCAGCAATAAGGAAGGTAAGCCTACTGAAATAAAAGTCTGCACACAGAGAAAGGGAGAATAGGAGCTAGTCTGAGAGATTCAATATTGCTCAGCACTATGTGGGACAGACTAGGCTCTGTAACAGAGAAATTCATGAATAATCTTTCTAACCTCTTGTGAATTTATTTTCACAACAGCTTAAACAAATTAATAAGGAAACATGAAAGAAAACTACTAGGAATGGTTACTTCTACCCTGTCGGCTTTGGAAGAGGCATCTCTGACATGCTAGAGGATGTAAAATCTAAACCACAGAAGAATGAAGAAGTGCTACAGAGTTAACAGTGATTGAAACGGGTGAGATCATTAGCTTAACTTACAGGGACAAGACCACACAAGACTTTGACAGCTCTAATTAGCTCAAAAGATGTATTAATACTGATTAAACACCTTGCTTAATTTTTGCTTTGCAGCAAACTAATGAAAATTACTATATAATTAGAAAACACCAAGTTGAATATAGTGACATCTGTTTGCCATGTAAAAGTTCTGTCTTGCCTTAGAAAATGTGGGAAGCATCAGGACCGTCAAGACTAATGACGATCTTTCAAAAGATTAAAAGCCATAGCAGCATTAATAATAGATGCTGAAAGATTCATTATACTCAAAATCATCTTAAGGAATAGAACCTTCACATTTGTAATAGCTCATCATCATCTCAAAGCAAAACTCGAAGTACGCTGTTATACCTCACTACACTATCCATGTTTTGCAATGCAATCTAGATACAAGGCGTGAAAGGAACAGCGAGTGCTTACCATGAACAATGATTAAACATTAAGTGGACTTTAACAGCCACAGATAACACATGATACCTGGGTATGACTACAACCAGGTATAATTTATGAGAATCATGTTCAGAGCTGTCATTCATATTCTTTAGCCTATTTACTGGATCATCTCCTGCGCTGGTGAAGACGAAGCTCCCTCATCAACCCATCTTCATCAACCCCCCCAGAAGCAGGACCGGTGCTGCTTGGAGCAAGGCGTCACTCCTCGCCGAGCGGGAAGGGGAGGACGGGGCACACGTACCTGGCAGGATGAGGATGTCCACGAGGGGCTTGCAGTGATAGAGACCTGTTGCCATGACGCAGTCTGCCCACAGCCCCTTGGATCCCAGCTCATCCATTTTCCTGCAGGTGGTAATGGTGTAGCCGCAAGTCACCACCCAGTCATTGGTGGCCGTCGCCACAACCACCCCGATCCACCCTATGAAACTGCAGACAAACCCGGCCAGGTGCAGGCAGGTGGCCACCATGGCGCTGCCTTGGTGGGGCGAGCTGGGCAGGAGAGCGCCTGCAGGGCTTCAGCCGGCCAGGGACCTGCCGGCTGCGAGCGGGAGGGATGGGGTCTGCTGGGATGGGTCCCTGGGCAGGCACTGCTGCAGGAGCTCGGCTGCCTCTGCCCAGCTCCCTCCCTGGGAGGGGTCAGAGCTGCCTCCAGCCCCATAGCGCATGGGAGGAGCGAGCCGGGAGCCCCAACTTCTGCCAGTTCACCCAGAGAGTCGGAGGGGAAGGACAGCGCGGAGAGGAGGAGATGCAGTTACACCCACCCGTGCATGAAAAACAAACCCCACTGCTTCAGTCACACGCAAACAGCCCGGCTGTTCAAAATGCAGCATCGAGGGAGAAACATTGAGGCAGTGTTTTCGAGCTGGAGGCAAATGATCACACTGATACCTCCACATGGAAAGACAGGGCAAGAAACACGGTGGCCAGAGTTACTCAAGAGGTGGAATCGGACACCTCGTCAAAGCCATCAGTGCCGCTGCAGGGAAAGGACATAATCCGTCTCGCTTCTTTCGTGCCGTTTTCAGTAACTGCAAAAACATAAAAGACCCATTGCTGCACTCTCTGCTTGCGCCTCGGTTTTCAGAAGTATCACCTAGCACTCCCGGAGTCTCAAATACGTGTTTACCAGCACCTTTTGAATGCTAAAATTAAAAGGAGCAGCTTTTTACTCAGACTCATTACGGGTGTAAATTTTAGTCTGCTTGACAGAAGCAGGAACAGCCCGCCTCTAAGTGTCGGCAGAGAAACTTCACAGCCCGCTCTGCATCAGGAGAAACAGGCAGGCAGGGTATTTTCCTAACTTTGCTTTGCATTTTCACAGGCAGATCTATGTGTGATCGGGTGCCAGCACATCCCCGGTGACATTTCATCACCGCGCGTCCCCGGCGCTGCTGATTGTGCAGCGTAGCGCGTGCCTGGGGGGACCACTAGCGGAGAGGTGTCCCCACTGCACGGGGCAGGGACAAACCCGACAGGACAACGGCCCAACAATGAACTCGATTCATTCCTAGAGCTGTTAGTGAAAAATAAATATTGGAAGCTACGCTCCAAGAGGAGGTGCCGGGAGTGAAATACATCCTGCTCTGCATCCGACGGTATTTCATTCCCTGTTCTGCAGCAAATAAAGTGAAAAACACAAAGACCATCTTAAGCTTCATCACATGTTCCTCGGATTCAAAATTCAAGCATGAGGCCACAGTTTTGGTTTGTCAAAGCTTCATCTGAATACTGGAGCTACTATGTAAATAGCTGAAAATTATCTTTGAAGAGGAGTTTTTACAAATGGAAATTTAATAGCTGCTTTCACATGTGTTTTATAATGTTGGTTACTCCTTCCCTAATCTACTCCTCAAACAATATTCCTGCTGATATATTATTCAAGAGATTTATCGTTCAGGACGATGTCATCTCTTGAGTGAAACTAGTGCCATCCCTGTTCCTGTACCATGCAATTATGTTGGACAGATCACGCATCACCCCCCGAGTTTGGAAGGAGACGGGCTGACAAATGAACACGTTCCTGCCTCTCCTCTTCGCTGACACAGTTCGCGTTTTTTCAGAGTGGCATTTCATCCATCTAAATTTAAATCATTCTGTAAATTAAAATTTGATCTTTTTGTATCGAGTATAAATGCACACAGCTTAATACTGCTTTTTGATTCAAACCGGGCACAAGGCTGCTTAACCACTTCGGGGTGACTGATCCCAACCTGAGTTGTCCAACAGTGCTGTCACCAGTCCTTTGGAGTTTCAATACCACACATATTCTCTAAATCATGCTAATACTTAGATATCTAACATACTTCAAAGCATTTTTCTTCAAATTACCAGAAAATTTTGCAAAATCTTGATATCCCAAAGCTGAGATGAGAGGCATTTGCCATGGTGATACCGCGGGCACATCCTAAGGGGCAAAAAAGAGGTTTTTTTTAAAATGCTGTGAGATTTTAATTTGCAGGCTGTGGACACATCCTACTGTAAATCAGTCTCCTACAGCTTGGTTCCTCCAGTATGGTTTCCTTAACCACAAAAGCTCCTCATGCTGCCATGTTCTCCTTCACAAATGTATTTATCAAAGAATGTGCAGCAGCTCAACAGGCAAGAAGTAAATTTTACACTCCAGTAACTAGTACTGCTCAACAGGGCCCACAGGGCACTGTTTGAATTATTTTATTAATATCGATAGAGACAGGAAACATGTACTATTTTGTCAGTGTTATAAATAACACCACCAGTATTTAAGTGAATATAAGTTAATATGCTACAAGCAAACAATGATTCACAGGATCAATAAAATAAACAAAGGAGGACTTCCCAGCTATATGCTAAATAAACTGACACACCAGGGCAATATTCTTAAAATCTGCCACTTTAAAAGTGAGCGCTACACGTGCATTTATTTCAGCAATACTGTGAATGCTCAAAGATCAACCTTTTTACCCTGTCACTCAAGCAGGTTCCCCTCGATCAGCGTCATTTTCTCTGACAAATGACATGCGTTGCAATTAGTCATACTTACACAAGCTATTAACACCCTGTGGTTTTTTTTCTCATACAAGTGACTCACCTTGAACTTTTTCATTGCAGGGCTTTCAGCCCGACTGCTTCTCCCTCGCTCGCAAATGCACCAGTACAAAACCAGCATGGGGTGCAGGAATAAACTGCTGTAAGGGGCACAGCTAGTTGTTTTCTTCCACACTAAAGGCTGAGCTCATCAAAATATCACCAATTTCACCTTCACCTTGGTCCATACTGTTCATTTTTCTCTTCAGCTGTAAAATACAGGCAAATACATGGTAGCGTTAAGGATTTGCAACTATCTGAAACACAATCAGCATTTCCTATAGGCAAGACGAGCGCCTTAAAACGAGGACAAAGCATTTTCGCTCTCGAGGGGAAGGAAAAATATCTGTGTATGCCACCACACCTGCCTACCCACCACGAAAAACCTCTCGGTATGAATAAAACCACCCAGATCTCCAAAATATTGTTTCTAGTAAAAGTTGTATTTTTTTACAACAATATAGTTTATTTTTTAAGTGACCGATAGAACATAGCTTACTGCTCTAAGTGGAGAAGCGCCCAACTTAAAGGGAAGACCCACTCCCACGCAGCTTACAAGAACATGTTCCTCTTTCCTCCTTGACTCCTCCTCTCTCCAATTCTGAATTTTCTGCTACTTAAGCTCCCTGATGGTAGACAAAAATGTTAACCAATGTAATCATGACTCACAAAACCCAAGAACTCCTGAGAGGTGCTGTAGGGTGTGTTTTCCATCAACAGTACATATTTTTTTCAGGAAATACAGTAAAATTCTCATTTCTGATTTTAACTTCATATAACCTCAGCATTTTATCTGGTAACATGCAGGTTTTACCTTGTTCATTACTAAGCTATTTATTTAAGAGAGGTGTGAACAACTCAAACATTGCTAGACTAGTCAAGTAGCAACGGAGGTGTGCACCGGAGAACATGCCAACTACACAAGTGGATGTATTTACATGTATAAACACCAAAATTGTAACAAATACATAGAAACCTTAAGAGTAAATAATGCCTTTCTGGAGCCGTAAGAGCTTTAGCAAATGGGCTCATAGTGAGGGTGGGCTATTGATCTTGCACATCTTGCTAAAAATACCCTTTAGAAAACCGGGGACCCGCTGCAGGCAGTGGGAGTCCTGCTAATATGTGTCAGTGTAATCAGGTTTTAATTTACTGTAATCAAAGCAAGCAAGACTCTGTCCTCCTTAGAAAAGCGCTGTTGTTAAAATACCTTCCAAAAAGTCAAGTTTAGAAGTCAGCATTCAAAAATATTACAGAGACAGGTGTTCTGACATTACAGTTCTTTATTTGTTTTCGAATCCACAATCTATACAGGTATTTACAAGGCATGAAAATGGATAACAGCACAAAATACAATTGAGGTATAAGCTAAGAGCACAGTATGTCATGTTTCAATAAATATAATTCAGAATTTGTAAACTAAGTGACCAGATAGATGCATCTTGTTTACTAAAACCATATAAAATATCTGTTAAATCTCACGTGAGGTAGAGGACAGTTTTTGTGTGTCATGTAATGCAACCACAGCAACTCTGACAATAAGACTGTACATCATTGGCAAGGTACTAAAAATTGTTGAGTGCACTGATCGTTTTTCACAGGCTTCTACTATGGTTTCAGAATAGTCATTCAACCTGTTGCCTTGAGCTAATACAGACTCTGCTGTTCTGCAGCTACTTTCTGTAATTTCAGATATTTATACTGGCATGTCAACATCGATGAATTCTTCCAAGGATGAGTATGAAAACACAAAAACAGATTTTGTCCATCACAGAAAGCAACATCATGGCAACGAAATATTTTAGACCAACCTTTTATTATTTCCTAGAATTAGTTTAAATACAGTACAGCTGTGCTTTCCTTTAAGTGAGGTATCTATTTTCAGAGAAAAAAAAAATCAATTGATAGTTACATTTAATCAATTTTCAAATAGCAAAATTTTATACCATTTGTTTGCTGTGCTTAAAACTAATTTTTCAAGCGTTTTCCAACTGAACCACTAATCCTGAAAAAAACAATTTTCTAAGTAATGGAGACACACTACAAAATTGTCGTGCAATTTGTAAGCAGTAACTGCTTTTGCGGAAGCTAAAAAATTGCTCTCTTTTTGAAATAGAAATATGCAACAAATAGAAAATTCTACACGTTTTCTGTAATGAAAATTGATGGAATACACACACTACAAATGTAATGAGCAAAAATAAAATCTAAATTTGCAGCTTTCTGCTGCTTTCTATTGGCAGCTTAAATAAAATTACTGAAATATTGCAAGCACAGATTAACAGGTAGGTGTAATTATGTCTTTTGTCGACTTCACCATGTTATAGAAAACTCTTGTGTGGATTAATTACACAAATTAAGTGCAGAAAAAATACAAAGTTGTTATCTTTACTGACAATCAAAATATATACTCTACAAACAAGTGAATTCTAGGAAGCTGACCATGACAGCATTTCAAGGCCAACTTCACGACTAATGCTAGGAAAGTTTCCCAAAAATTTCATAACACATTCTAGCTATCCCCTCCCCCAATATAAAACAAGAATGTATGAATAAAACATTGTGACTTCTAAAATATGGGCCAGGACTTATTTTTTCAGGCCACCAATAGCTTTATGCTCCCACTCAACTTTTCCTACTTCACTAACTGCATTATGCCTTTACTATATACAACTGATATTACACCTAAGCTATCAATATATTAAATATAGCATAAAATTAGTTTAAGAATGTGAAACATAGCTACATTTATCTAAATGCTCAAACTAAATGATATGCTTTACAGTAACTAAAACACAGACTTCGTTAAGTTTGGAGATTTAGATAAAAATCTCTTTCGTCTAGGGATACACGGCTATGCTGCAAATGAGGGTGCTTTCAGACCACCTAAATTACAAGAGTTTTACTCTAAGCTCTTGTATTTTCTTGTTGATTAAAGTACACAAAGCATGTGAAAGTTCTAGTTTAAAAAAGTATAGGAGCAAACTAGATAGTCATCTTGAGTCCCACTTACTTTGCTCCAGAGAGTGCACTAGGCAACTTTGATCTTGGTCTAGGTGTTTAATAATGCAACTTCCAACATTATGCCCAATTTTAGGATTTTTTTCCTATGGGCTTCATGTCACAACTATCTGGGAAAACGACTTCCTGCCTGAAAGATCAGCAAGCACTAACTGAAGGCAGAACAAATAACAATACATAAAACGAGCATGCGATGACTAAAAGCGAGGACCTAATGACAGAATCAGTTTCTACCATTAAGTGTGCACTTAAGTGACGGCCCTTAAGTGTGCATTCCAAGCTCCTGTATCAGGCTGTAAAATAAACCATTCAATGTAACTAGCGTAAGGTAGTGGAAAAACAAGTCAACATATATTTGTTCTGGAACAATATTCAGTATTTCAGAATACTGTTCAATATTCAGAATAATGTTCAGTATTATTTACAATTTACTAAAAAACTATCTTTCAAAGACTGTGAACACACAAAATCTATGGCACATTTATGTATACATTATTACTTAAAATCAGTATAAAATTAAGTCTACACGTATGAAAACTGTTTAAGTAAAGAGCCTGAAAGTAATATTTAAGAATTGTAAGAGGATTACAATAATTTAAAATGCATTCTAACTTTAGATTACCTAAATGGAATATTTACAAAGCTACTTTTAATAAATGTCGCATTAGCGTTTTCAGCCAGATGTTTTAAAACAATTAGGAGGCCTTATCTGCAGCTGGAATTGCTAAAACTTCGTATAGCTGCTTGAGTTCTTGCAAGAGTGAAAATATTAGTACAAACTATGGCCATCAGCATTTTAATAGCCTACAGCGTAAACCAGTTAACAGCTGGTAGAGAGCTGGTTGAAGTGCTGGTTGAGGCACCGGAACCCGGGCTATACTAGTACTCCACTGCAATTGCCACTGCTGAAGGTCAGCTGGTGGCAAAAAGGGAAATTTGAGCCAAAGTCACATAACGTAGACAAGACCTGAATGGAAACAGAATATACGGTAGTCTAATACAATAATCCCATGAGGATTCCATACATTCAATGGCTAAGCTATAAATACTGTGGTAAATTAGTTACTGCAGCTGTATTAAACGAGGCTGTACGGCCTTATCTACACTGACAATCGAAGAAGTCTGGTTCAAAACACTGATACTGAAAAGCAACTAGAAACGGTATCTTTTGATCCCTTAATAACACCTGGATGAAACTTTTCAGTTTCCCAGGACGGTGTTTTCCTACTTGCCCATCTAGCTAATCCAACGTAGGTTCTGTCAATCAAGCTGGACTACTTCAAGCTCCATTCCCTAATAATCACACTTTTATCAGCTTTCTTACGTACTCTTCCTATAGCTGTGGTTTTGGTTCTTGTTACAACAAAACATTCATTGTGTTTTTAAAGCAACTTGGTGCATAAACAACCAGAGTAATTTACAGCCTGCACCCCTCCTTCCAAACCATGCTGCAAAGATGGGCTTTTGCCTTTTCATTTTTTTTAAAGCAAAAATTTGGAGACGGAGTCGAAGAAAGGAAAAATGTGATCTGGGTCTTCTTTTCTGATCAACACTGACAAAGAAAATTGGTATTTTTATACTAACCTGCTTTAGCCTTCAGTATAAATATGACACAGAGTCCATAAACAAAATTGTACACAGCTATAAAAGAATCACCCTATGACTCCATGACATTTGATTTACCACCTCATTTCTCATTCAGTTTAAAGACATGTGCAATTTTATCTTTCTCTGTGATACTCAATCCTGTTACATCACTAAAAGAGAAACAAAAAAACCTCAAAAGTTTTCAGTTTTACTAGTTCGGGGGGCAGGGTGTGTGTGTGTGTGGAGAAAATCAACGTAGCCTTTTACTAGTGGTTTCACCCAGAATTAACTAGATTATTAAGAGAATAATAAACCCAAGTACCTCAAAAACAGAAGCTAAAGTACAGGTTAAAATTATGTAGTGAAATACTAGAACTACTAAAATATTCCTAGTCACTGATATAATCAGCTAGTATCTGTCAGCTGTATCAAACTTTTTGGAGAGGAGTGCGAAAAAAGTTATTTCTTCATCCAACTGTGTAGTCATGCGTTTAATCCACTAGGAACCAGACTTCCGAAGTACTCAAACATTATATATACATAAAACAGTAATTCTGTACAATTACACATTTTCAAATATTATAGCTTAACAAACATGCTGTATTTCTTAATTCATGGTAATGTTACCATGCCAATTCAAATACAGAGACTACCAAAATAATTTTCAAAATGCCGTATCTCAGAATTTTATTTTTTAAGCTATTATCGCCATGTCAGTTAAGGCCTGTTCCATGTAATGAAAGAAAAATCCACAAGTTGGCAAGAAGCTCAGAGTGTGGAGGCTTAGGGTACTAGAGAGACGAATACATTTTTTTGAATAAATATTGTTTTTCTTGAAAGCATGAGTATCTGAAAACCAGTTAAGTCAAGCTTTCTCATTTTCTAGAAGGAAACGCCCCACCTTTCAGCCTTTTATTAATGTTTCTTTCATACCTAGTATACAGAAGAAAACAAGAGAAAATACATGAATTTTTAACTTCCAAAGATTCCATTGTAATTCTAAATCTTTTAATTTGAAAAAAAATCCTAATGCTTTCTTCTTCCAGCATGGTAAGCAAATGCTGGCTCTAAACTCTTTAGATTCATAAAGAGTTGTTAAATAGAAAATACAGAAAAGATCAGCTTGACTTCACACAATGAAATTATGGGAAAAACTCACGCTGGTAAATCACTTTTGATGATCAATCATCTATCATTGTGGCAATTTTGAGTATTACCTTACAGATGAAAAGCTGCCTTTACTTTCCCCAGTCCGAGAACACGTAATTCTCACTGAAACCTGAACTATTTTTTATCTTGAAGAATTCAGAATGTTTTTAATGTACTTTTATAACTGGATGTGCAATTGATAGCAAAATAAAGATCGCCACATAGATTTTAACAGACAATGTTAAAAGGTATAGAGTCCTCAAGACTGCATTAGAAATAGACAGAAACTGGTCACTCTAAATCAAGAGTTTCGTATTTTTCATTGTTTGAGAAAAACACCAGTACAAATAAATGCAGATTTTCATTGGTTAGGAAAATCTAAAAATGTATACCTATCTATCTCTATTTATTTATATATATGTATATCTTCATCTGGATTTGTCTGGGAAACAGAAACCTGCAGACAATACTTTTTCTCACCACACAGAAACTGCTCACCATTCATTAAAAACCAAAACACCCTGTTTAAAGAATGCAGCTTCCTCTTCCAATCTCTATTTTCCTTTCCCATTTTTTGAAGATTTCAAGATCTGTAGCTTCAACTCCTTTATCATCATCTCTAACTTTTCCCTTGCCTCTCGTTCTTGTCTCAGTTCATCTTGAAGCTCTTGTCTGTCTGCCTCTGCGTGATCCAATCTCTGTCTCAATTCTGCCAGCTGTAAAACAGAGAGGAGAGACAGAGAGGCAAATTATAGCAAACTTACTTGTAAATGTCAACTATTCACTTCAAGATGCCACTGATGACCACCCTATGCATCAGATAAAAGTATTTCAGTTCACCAGCATTCATCAGCTTGTCTTCTACTGTTACCAAGAATTATGCAGTTACCTACTACACCATTAGCAAATGACATCAATATACAGAGTTGCATAAACATCACACTGTAACAAAAAAAAAATGGGACAGTCTAATATTCAAATACATATAAATTGTAGTCGTACAACCTGTCACACTAGACCATGTCAGTAATACATATAAGCTGTTAGGAAGACCGTGACGATGTCTGCATCAGATGTTTCACAAATCCCAGAATAAAGAGCACTTTATCATTTCCCAAGTCGATTTCACTTACCTGACAAAATATTACTCCATTTCAAAGCCTGAATGCATTTCTAGAACAAAACCACCAACACTGTTTTTTGATACTTTTTAGTGTAAATGAAACAGCATTACCAAAAATGACATCCAGAAAACCTTGAACACAACCACCTGCGCATTTATGTGTGTGTTCAAATATAAACATGAGTCCACCCAAACTGGTGTTGAAACACAGAAATTACGTATTTTTTTTCATCTTCGGAGTAGAGTAAAACTCAAACCCGCTACATTGTCCAAACTTGTTTACAGTGAGATCTGGAAATGTCCGATGAATTTTTCAAGTGTGAGAAAGTTACTGTAAAATTGCTACCACCAGCAGTTAAAACAGGGAGGAAACTGGAAATTAGTAATCTTCTCTACCATTGATTTAAGGTGGTTTTTTCTTACAAAAAGAGCTCACTGAATCTAAAAAAACTCATCTGTGTTTGTAATGATATATATCCACCTGATCTAAATCTTCACTAAACATAAGTCTCGCTGAAAATGAGGAAGACAGCTGATGAGAATGAAAGGAGCAGGAGCACGCAGCGTCACTGGTGTTCGCCAGTTGCTGCAAAATGTACTGGGCCAAGGAACTGCTGTGCCCATTTTAGAGAAACATCACATTCAGGAGACATTCATCTCCACTTGCATAACTGGAAATATTTAAATGGTTCTTTGTATAATCAGAAATATTTAAGCAGGTTTTAGATAGCAATAGGCTATTAACACAAGTCTTCTGACTCCACTACTGGAAGTAAACTGTTGCAGTACAATATGCCCAGTGCCCGCATGTTGCAGCACGTACTGCACAAGCACGTCTCTGGTTGATTTTGACTTCCACCTCTAAGGAAAGGTTCCAGTACTGGTTATACTGCCCTGTTGTGACTGACAGGGTAAAGCAACAATTAAACTAGATAATTCAATAAAGAAGTCAAAAAGGGGGAGAAGGCACTTAGTGCATCTTCCGACAGGCCTACAAAGAAGAACAGACATTTAAGCAAGCTGCAAATCCCAAATTATTAATTTTGTTGCATGTAGTACAAAGAGGGTTCCTCCCAGTCCACAGTTCTCAGCCAGAAAAGGCAGCCTGGGTAACTGCTTCAAGAAGACATTGGATTAAGGCTTTTTAAATGCTGTGTACACAGCCTGGGGAAGGCACCTGTTGCCAGGACCTCTGTTTCACTTGGGTACTTCTGACAACTGCTTGGAACCCAGAGTCCGAAATCTATTCTAAGATGTAATGAGGAGAAAAAGGTTCAAATTGTATGTTGTGAATTGCTCTACCATTCAGGTAATAACAGAGTAAACTTTCATGCAAGGAACTATTTAGTTTTCAAAGCCTAACTTCAAAAGGAACAATCAACCAATCTCCTTGGGGAACAATCTATGGTTTTTACCTTTTAAAGAAGGTAAGCTACACAAGCCACATAAAACACACTATACACGATTACCTTCATAAATTAGAACATGTTGTTACTTGCAGTAATAGGGCTTGTACCAGATGTTTAGTAAATCAGGCCTTAGTCAGAGAGGATTATTCCTGGCAGCAAAGGCTAGGAATCTGTGGAGTGGGATGTCATGACATTAGATTCATGAGAAGGATTTACGATGTTTGTCTCTGTCCTACTCCCCAAAAATACCAAAACCTGTCTCTCAAGTACTGCCTGTTTCTTAGTCTGAGACAGTAAGGGCAGGAAATGTAGACAGCTATGATCAAACGATCACAAAACTTTACTGAGCTGAAGTTTTAGATTTTCTTCACTTAAAAAAACCAAAACTGTGAAGACTAGTTTTCTGTGACACGGTACAAAATATATCACCATACATTTAATTCACTATACATTTAATCATAACTGCAACTGATTTTCAAAAGCTGCATTCCAAGGCTCCCTTTGGCATTAACTGTATCTTTCCCATGGGAATGACATGAATAACCTCCAACATAAAGAAGCAATAGTGTAAGTTAAAAGGGAAGTGAAAGAGACAAGAAAAATCTCCATAGGTTTTGTCATATGAACCCAAGACGCAGGAACGAGAGACAAAAACATGATTTTCATTTCCAAGAGAACTCTTGGACCAAATGCTTTGATAGAGCACAGAAGGGAGCTCATTAGACAGTGCAGAAGATTCTACCACCAAGGAACAGATAGAGCATCAAGGTATGCTACTGAATTTACAAAACGCTGGTTGAGAGATTTGGGGTTTTTTTGTTTTAACATAAAAGGAATAAAAAGAGGAATAACTTATTTCTGTAACTAAAATGAGAACATTTAGTTCTACAACATGGGCAAGCCTATATACATTAAAAATATGATTTATTTTACATGAGGATGTAACAAACCTTATGTTTAAGATTAGTATTTCATCAAAAACATCCTATGTTTCTGTAAGATGCATTCTACCTCAGTTCCAATCAAGGAACACGGAAATAAATATGTCACTGTGACCTATTCTGGTGTTCATCTATGGTATCAGAACACATGGAGAAGATGAAACTTTAAGGTGGCTGAGCAACAGCTTCACAATTTCCTGATACATTAAATATGGTTTAGCTTGAAATGAACTTTCCCTTCTCACCTGTGCTGCATATTCAGCTTCTTTGTCTTTTTCTAAATTGGAGTCACAGCTACATTTCTGCTTCATCACTTGGTCCAGTTTCTTCTCCAAGTCTCTCTGCTCAAAATAAAATTCTTCCATTCTTTGAGCATGCTCTGCCTGCAAACATTCAAGTTCTTTTTGTAAATTCTGCTGCTCTTCCGTCAGTTCCTTCATAGCTTTAGAGTTGCTTAACATTTCCACCTCCTGTCAAGAAAAACCAGCATCATATGCACCTTAGTTCTAAGACCAGAAAAGCAAAAACCTGAATTTAAACATGTATCTTGAAACAATGAGGCCAAAATGAGCACATTTACCTACTGATAACAACAGTTCGTTACTGGTATTTATCTACTTATAAATGACAGCCTGGAATTCTGCAGCAAGCATTTAATTTGTAAAAAATTATTGATACTTCCAAGTACACAGAGCTTCCAGATTAGATTCACAACTTCCAGCAGCAAACCTCAGAAAGCAGCAGCACTGATTTACTAAAATATACTTTGAAAATGTAGAAGTGCATCATCAGAAAACAGAATAAACGTGTTCAATTTCTTTTTCCACTGGCATTTTGGTATTTTTAAGGGGGTTTTTTTTGTTTGTTCAGGGGTTTTTTAACTTATCTACAAGCTTTACCTCCAACAGTAGAACAACTTAAAAGCAGCAGCTCTAGGGCCCCATCTGAGCTCACAGATTCTGAGCTTAACTTTAACTAAACTAAACTATTAAAGTCTGGTCTATGAATGTAGGAAGCAAAGAGACTATTCATCTTAATTCATAAAACAGAAATTATCAATCACAAGGGAACACCCACTTCTAATAATTATTATATTAATATAATAAATTAATTATGATATAAATATCATCCACTATTAAAAAGACTACTAAAATCCCCCTAAAAACAAGGGCTTATCAAATAGAAATAGGCAGTATCCTTTTTTATACAGGCCAGTGATAAGACCACTCCTACAGGACTTAAGTCTGCATCTCTAAAATCCCAAAAACTGACAAATTTGAGAGGACTTAAACTGCATATGACAAAATACTCAAATGTTTGGAAAACATTTTGAAGTGAAAGAAGTAGTTTTCATTTGGATAAAACAAATGAAGGAGCTGCTGGAACACAGCAGGTGCAAACTGAAGAGACACCGATTGTTAGCGGACTCAAACCCAATGAGCATAAGGGATATTAAGGATTTGGTGTCTGAATTGAAGCTGGGGCGAAAATTATCTGTGTGTTTCAGTGTTTCCAGTGCATGAAATCTGTGACATTGATTCTAGAACCATCAAGTTAACATCAGTGTTCTGATGTCACAAGTGAAACGCGCTCAGATTGGCACTGTACCATTTGAAGCTGCTGTTTCCTCCGCAAAATCGTATTTAGTTTTTCTTGCTGCTTGATGTAGGTTTTCATGACTTCTTCCATGATCCTTCCCTTGTCATCTTCACAACTGATGTCTTTCATGAGCGTGGGGGACAAGGTTCGCACATCACTGCCTACTTCAACATGGCTAGAGTCTCTAGCGATTTTGGAAGAAACACGTTCAGATTTTCCACCTCTTGCAGAACGAGTTGACACAGGTGGATCTACAGAGAAAAGAAGAACACAGCACAATAATCACAGAAAATTAAATCTCCAGAATAAAAAAATTCAAAGAAAACTGAAGATTACAAAACGGTAAAAAAAATTTTTGGAAAACTGAAGTGACATCACAAAATATTTGCTTAGTGTTCACCTTTCCAAAATTATATGGTATAAAAATGGAAATTCTTCAGCGTAGCTTTCACTACTCACCTAAACGTTTCTGCTGCTCCACGCCACTTTTCAAGTCAATTTTTTCTTGTTCTTCAAGAGAAAGCTCTGGATAGGAGGCAGCTTTTTTGTGCTTTCCACTACCAAGCTTCTTCTCTGACTGTCCAGGTGAGGACTTAATTACTTCTGAAGCTTTGACTGTTGTTTTTGCAACATCCTTATATTGTGATGCAAGAGATACATTTGGGGCGACCACTTTATCACACATATAAAGGTAGTAACTGAAATAGTAGAACAGTAAAATTAAGAATGAAAGGTAAGGCATAATAAATGATGACTGGTAGAGAGCAGTAAGTTTAATTTAATGTGATTTCAAACTATAAGAGCTTCAATGAAAAAGAAGCACATACTTTTTATATTTTTCCTATGCAAAAGGAAATCCTAACAATCCACTTAATCTTTACTGAGTAGATTATCTAGATAAGGTTTTGAGGCTGTTGAACAACAGGATTTTCCAAACATGGCTGATGAAAAAAAAAAAATCATACAGAAAATCATATGAAGTCTTCACTTCAATGCAAAGAGTGAAATTAGAATGCCACTGATTCCAGATTCTCTAGCATCTTCATAATCCTTATAGTAGCAATGGAGGACGGGGGAAGTGATCAGTGTAGTGGGAATGAGTATATCGCTCCTTCAATAGCACAGCTGTGCAGCCACAGTGCTGGGGCATGTCTGAGACCAATGCTGGACCTTCTTTCTCACATACATCAAGCAAGCTATCTGGATTTTCACAGCTCCTGGGCTCCTGGGAGCACCCCTGTGTACTGCCCTAACCTAGCCACTCCGCTCTTGCCTACTACAGAGGGAAAAGAGTGCCAAATGTGTTCATGTCAGTGCCAAGATAATCAGTGGCACGACGCTGGGGTTCACATTGCTGTCTTTGACACCTTCCTTTCTCCTAGTTCTGAAGGCAGGCACCGCTAGGACGAGCAAACTGAGGGACCATCACAGAAGTTCCACCATTCACGCATTTGCGTGGGAACTAGTTTGATGCATATGTGTTGTTTTGATGCATGCTGCTAGCCAAGAGCCTGATTCCACCCTTATATGGTAAATGCACAACCACACGGGGATGAGGGTAAGAGGTTCGTCAAGAAAAACTGTTTCCGTTGTTGATGCAGATGACAAACTGTGTACTACGTTAAGAAAAAAAATGCACTTGGTTTTTAAAACCAGGACACTAATCAAGAGACAATTCAGCTGTAGCCATTGTTCCAGTGTGGAAGAAAGCCTTCAAACACCAAACAGTCTATTTGGAAAGGAAGTTAAGTTGCACTCACAGTAAACAGGCCCTATGCAGCTTATCATAAGAAAGATTAAAAATTACTTTCTGTCATTTCTACTCTGAAAAGGGAAATTGTAATTACATTTCCGTTGTATTGCCTACTGAAAAACACTCACAGATCACAGCTTGAGTCCTGCACCAACACCCACTCATAAGCAGTTCATTAGTATCTACACTAAAAAACACGTAAGAAGTTAGGGTTCAGCTATTCCTGTGCGATCCCTTGAAGTTCTCCTAACAGTTCAGGTTGCAAGTACACTTTTTTCAGCTTGAATTACCTTTAAATAGCCACAAGTATTTAAATACTTGTACATGCAGTGCTTATAGTTCTATGCAGGAAACTCAGTTACCTGGGATGGAAAAAGGAGGGTGGTTGAGGATCAGTTTCTGCTTCTTGCTTTATAACTGGATACCACTGCGATAATTCCAGGCTCTGCTGTGAATCTGCCTAAAGAAAAGAAAACAAACTGGTAACTGGAAGATGGGTACATGTTACTTACATTTTCATAAATGCTCCTCAGTAAAATGGCATTTACACCATTAATACACACACACCCCAGAGAAACTGGGGTACTGGAAAATGGAGTGTATTTGGCAGAGATGCACAGTGACGCAAGATACAGAAGTTTCATCCATCTCCTATTTCCCATTATGGGCAAAGTAGCAACAAAATTAAAAGAAGATCTCTTTACAAACCTACACAAAAGCTCTGTTGAGTTTCCAGAACTCTGCCAGAGGCATGCTAAAAATGTTTGGGAGAAACAGAAAGCAGAAACTAGGATTCCCAAAAGGTGGTAGGAGCCTCTTGCAATGAAGTATTCACATCATAGTAAGCACCTGCCAGATAATTTATTACAAAACAAAACCTATGAATAAAATGGAACTGGTGTTCCAGAGACAGAACTTTCTCCGGTTGTCACAAATTCTTATTACAGAAGTGGGGAAAGCTGCTGCAGTTAACATGACAACTCCGTTCCCTTTGCAGTAACAAACAAAATTAATTCCGGTGCATTGGAAGATACCATCTTTAAAAACCTCTATGCATTCTGTTATTTGGATAGCAATTCTGGTTCCCTTAGTCTCAAGAAATATTTTTTGGAATTACTCTTTAGTCAAAGTTACTGGGGATACTTCATGCTCCACTTCAAAGTTACTATTAATTTCAAGTGAAAAGTGTCTCATCATATATTTAAATGAAACTCATAGCTAAGAAATTGGTACTTAATTTGATGGTATTAAAATAGCCTTGGGAAGCAGGTTTTTGGGTAAGGCGTGGTTGGTTGACAGCAGCCCAGCACCCACGCAGCCGCTCCCCTCACCGCCCCCTGCCCTAGCAGGATGGGGACAAAAGCAATAAAGCTCCTGGGTCAAGATAAAGACAGTTCAATAGGTGAAGGAAAGAGGGAAAAAAAAAAAAAACAAGTGAAGAAAAGGATATCGCTCACCACCTCCCACAAGCACAATGATGCCCAGTCAAGTCACCAAATGGCATCCACCTTGGATGCCAAAAGCCCCTTTCTTCTCTTTCCATCCCAGTTTTTATCGTTGAGCATGACATTATGGAGTATCTCTTTGGGCCCTGCCACTCTCTTGCCCACCCCCAGCCTACTTGCTGCAGAGGCCAAGTCCAACACAGAGACAGCCCTGACGCTGCCTAAGGGCTGCTCAGCAGCACCCAGAACCATGGTGTGCTACCAGCACTGTTTTAGCTACAAATCCAAAGCACGGCACCATACAGGCTGCTATGAAGAAAGTTAACACCATTCCAGCCAGACCCAGCACCTCTGGGAAGTTGCTCAATTTGAAAAAAAAAAAAAAAAAAAGCCTATAAAGCTAAAAAAAATATAATAATAATAATTCTACTGTACCGAAAGCTTCATCTAGCATTCTAACATCTTCACAATGATACATTATCAGAACAGTTTATATTTACATACCCTGAAATAAACTGCCACAGAACTTCATCTGTGGCACTCAAGAGAGCACCCAGTTACACAGAGGTGGCCTGTATCGAGGTCTGCAGAATCAAACGCCACGTGACTATGAGAGATACCAAATCCCATTTACAATATTCTGGTCGAAACTTCCAGCCCACTAAATTCAGCTCTAGCAATGAAACTGAAATTTAACTCCACCCCTGCAGTTCCTCAAATCAGTTCCAACATAGATAGAAAGGAGGGAGGGCACAAGGAAGCTAAGCTCCAGAACAGTAAATTCATAACCAAGCCTTTAAATAATAAAGATTTGAAATACAGTGAATAATCTCTAGAAAAACAGCCTCATCCTGACACTTGTAGTTTTTTTGACTTATTCAGATCATTCTAATAATTTAAATAATGTACATGTATTCTTTTACTTATACTGCAGCTAATATACAGTAATCCTATTTGGATTTCTGAATCACATCTTGTCCATATTTTAGGACTCACATTTTAACATGTTTATATATTTTCATATGAAATTATCTATCAGGTTATCTATATTTTCAAGTTTTTAGGTCAGATTTTAACATTCCCACCTATTTCAAATGGAAACTGACTTTACTGTCTACGCTTAGTCTGCATTTTGCAAATTAATTTCGTAACATGCAATCAAATTTTTACTTAGGAAAGAAAATGAAAAGTAACTGCAAATAAACATGAAGTCTTTTTCTAACATGATTCTTCCCTCATCATCCAGGTTAATAAAATAGAAATAAAACATCTACTTCAATATATACATGTATATTTCACTACCTAACAATCTGTTTAGTTTAGATGCTCTAAAGAAATTCTGTGAACACTATATATTCAAGGGGAATTCAATGATTTCTACCCAAACTATTTGAAAGGGCTTTCTTCAATCCTGTTCTTTAAAGGGGGGGGGGGGGGGAGGCAAGTAGCAGTTTCAGCTTAATCATGAAGCTACTACTTTTATCTGAGATGGGATTTATCACAACACTCAAAAACACTCAGAAGAAATGTTAACTCTCCACTATGCGAGCTTTTCCCTACGCACAATGACGAACTCTGGGAATTGTCTGAGTAGCAGGACAGAGTTTTAGTGCAGAGCAATTATCAGAAACTGTCACAAAGTCAAAGGGGATGAGGATCTGAAAGTGCAGAGATCAGCAGAGACATAGCGGCAGCTGTTCCATGAAGAGCAGGTGGATATTACACTGCAGTCTAGAACTCAACAGAAAATTAGAAACTCGGTGACAATCAAATACGCAGCTTACAGCTTTCCTATTAGCACAAAAACCCAGAGAGGAATTAACCTTGCGAGTACACTGCTCTTAAAACATTAAAAGCAGAAGCGTATTTGCACTGTGAGGTTAATAAACTGAGGGTGAAATGCTAAGGAGAAAGGCAAGGCACAGGATCTAGGATGCTCCAAAGACTATGGGAATTAATTAATAATTTATTATTACTGGATGGACAAAAACCTAGCCAAGGGCAACTGTTCTTCCTGGGCCCTCCACAATAACCTCAAAGATGAGTCAGCACTTCTGAGGACTGACTCAGCAAAGGTGCTAAGATGGTGACAGAACAGCAAATGGAACATCCTGCACACACACTTCCCTAGGAGCATAAGAAAAAGGAACATCCGCACATTGTACCAAATACCTGTCTCACACCACAGATATGAGGGAAAGAAAAGATAACTGAGGCAGCCCAAGCTGCCCAAGGACAAGGAAACAGAGGCTGTGCTCCCACACTCCCCTGTTAAATCTTTTGTACTTTCCAGATGAATATCCATGAGACAAAAAAAGGATAAAGAACCCTCCCCCACCATTTTTTCTTTGTTCAAGTTTTCAGTTTCTCTCTCATTCTGATTTCATATGCCGCTTTGTTATAAAGAACTACACAGGTCTGCAGAAGACTCCAGAAAGTTTTTGTATTTCATTTGCACCGGTTCAGTCCAAATTACTGTTACTGCTAATTTCAGCTGTTTTTTTCATCTGTACACATGAAACAAAGATCTCACGGACACGCTACCATGAGAAGGGAAGCAGTATTATAGGTATGAATATAGAAGACTATTTCCAATGATGCATTCACCATACTATCGTTTATTACCTACACTGGCATTGCAAGGACAAAGACTGCCATGTCTTTATCAGATGAAAAGCAAAGTCTCCTCGCTATGAACCTACCCACATTTTCAACTAAATCAGCACATGGAAGCATGCCATATTGCAGACTTTCGTGGAAATTTTCTGCTACAATCCCTTACTGTAGACTGGCAAAACTATAAGAATACCTGTTACTACAGTAAGCCTTTCTGCAATAGTGACTTTTCAGAAGTTTATGCCAAAAGTTGTCAACTTACAGCACACCTTTTTGGACTCAACCATCTGGACTGCTCTTGCTGCTATATTGAAATCCACCATAAAACATCCAACAGGCAAAATGCATATATAATTGAACCAGTAGCGATCAGACAGACATGTAAATGCCAAATACACTAAAAAAAAAAAAATAGTCATGGGGCAGGAAGCATCTAAAAACCTCTTAAGTTTAAACTGTACCCCAAAAATTGCACCTTCTATGAACGGAAACATCTATGGTGTTTAGTATTTATCTGGTGCTTGTCTTTAAGGGGAAAATAAGCTCTGTATTTTTGAACCACAGTGCAGACTTGCAGCACTATTTTAGGAAAAAATACGATGTCTATTATTAACCATTGTCAAGATACCGGCCCACAGCTCATTTCTTGCGCTGCTTAAAACCCCCTCTCTTTGGCGTATTTTCTCTATACTAAGTGGTTTAAACAGAAAGCTACTGCTGAACAAGCAGACTTTGGGCTTCTAAATTGCAACTTAGCAATGCACCAGTACCCTGCATGCCAAGTCATGAGATGGGTGGCTAGCAAGCCAGGCTGCCATACACCGCACCTGTGTGTGCGGGAGTAAAAATAACACATGAAGAATTTGTAATACTTGATTTTCAAGCTCCTTTCTGCTTTGCTCAGCTGCTGCAACACACACTGCATAAAACATACTCAAAGGTCAAATAAGAACAAAAATTTTCACAATAGCTCTGCATTTACAGAACAAGAACCAACAAAGCCAAACCAGCTCAAATGAAGTTAACTTACAGCCCAAAGAGGGAAGAAATTACCGCACCTTTTAATGAGAAATGTATTTCCATGGCGAAGCTCTCCCACAAATTTAACTTAGGCTTGATTTGACAAGCATTCCCACTTACAAAAGGCAAGCAGTGCGCTTCCAAAACAAGTATTTACGTGTGAGCAGAAAGAGATTTGGGAGTTTTACAAGGGTAGGTGAACTTACTTTAGACCGAGTTCTTTTCTGATTTTTCTCGCTAAATTTCTCCTTCATTTCCTCCAAGAGATGCTTCAGTTCCCGCTCCTCCGACGTTCCTAAGTATTTTTGGTTAATATGCAGGTAGCAGTGCCACTTGGCTGATTCAAATCCCCAGTGGCAGGTCCTCTTGTCCGGGGATCTGTGTGAATGCATCACAAACGTCTGGGGTGAGAACATCCCGTAGCACTCCAAACACTGGATACACGGGTCATCCGGCGCAAGGTAGAACTGAGGTGCAAACAACCCCTGGCACTTGCCCAGGCATTCGTGCTCTACCTCAAAGGCACTGCCAGTCTCTTTCAGCTGGGCCAAAGTGTTCTTACCAGGGAGAAAACTGCCATTTTGTGGGAAAGTGCGAGGACGCAGTAAAGCATTGCATAGCCTCTGAGCATCAGTCAGCGTAATTAGCCCACAGGATGGAGCATTAAACGGAAGAATTCCCAAAACCTTCAGAATATGAAGCTGGTCAGAAGTGCACCTTGAGCAGTATATATACAGTTCATCACACACCGTATTGATCTGCTGCAACGAAAAGTCTCGGAGAACTGAATTCAACACTTGTGGCAGGCAAAGTCTTTTCTCTCCTCCAACTTTAAAACAAGAGATAGACTCCCCCTCCAGTATAGTCTGGGTGAGTTCCGTGGAGCTGTCCGGAGGAATGAGCAGCGGACCAGAAAGTATTTGCGGCGACGGAAGAGGCAAGAAGACAGCGGGTGACATACTTTCCTGGGAATAACGAGCTGAAAAAGCTGCCGGTCCACCCAGTGAGCTCTGGCTGCTTAGGTGGAACTGTGCCAACGTGTGTTTCAAACCTGGATTTAAATTCAAAGGCTCTGATAGTGAAGTACTGTTCAGCTTGGTGGCTTCCCCATCAGCCTCCACAGTAGTTTCATCATATTCATCCAAGTTCTCCTTCTTTATTGTTGGCAATTTATTTATTACAACTTGTACTTTGCTATTTACATGCATTTCTGTCATTGCTTTTTTTAATGGAGGACTTCCATCCTCCTGCATCCCACTCCTTTTCTGGTCTGAAACTAGACCTAGAGAGAAGTTTATTTGTGGGCTTTCCATCGCTAAACACCAGAACTTTAATTAATTAAAGTCTTGAACGTGCATTTTCCTGCTTGTTCATACAAAAAAAAAAATCAACAATTTCAAGTGCTCTTGATTACCAAGCTTTGCACTCTTTTCAGTAAAATGTTACTTCTTCAGCCTCCAACAGTAAAATCTGTAACCCATTTCGCATGTGAAATCACAAAATTAATAATGGAGAGAGGTTACAAAGATTTTTCTTTTATAGTTATTTGTTCAGTTTTCTAATACAAAACCCCCACTGCAACACGTATACAAAAGGCTTTTCTTCGTACGCTCCCCGCTATTTTATACAGTTGTCTTGTACAACGATTTAGTAAAAAAAACCGATGTGCTGATTCAAGAGTGTCCATCCTTGATCATTTTTTTCCTTTAAAAATATACCCTCTTTTCAAATAAGTCTCTATTTAAATATTAAAATAGAAAAATGGTCTCAGTTTGAAGAATGCTGATCTTAATGCAACTGATCCAAAACGTGTATGAAAATTTTATTCAGCACTTTCAGTTCCTGGAGATCAAACACAATCTTAAGGGCTTGCTTTATTGTGCTGCCAACTTTATGATTTCACCACCAGCATGGGAGTTACTATGGCAGCTCACAAATAAATCCCCAAATTAAAGGCTGATCCAGATCCGGCACACACTAAACATCCCTAGAGAGTCACCTTTTGCACAGATGTCACTGGTGTGTGTCAGAATTTTCCCACCCCAAGTTATTAGTAACAGAGGTAAGATCCAGGCCACCGGCTAAAGTCATGGCTCGCGCTAACGCCGCGTTCTGTCACGTCTTTCCAGAAAACCTGTGAAAAGAGAAAGAGGTCAGCCAGGAGCAACCCCCAAACACAGCTGGCTGTGCCGGGGGAGGGGTGTGCTCCATTACCCCGTGCATTACGAGAGAGGGGTGCGCAGGGCGCCCCCCGGTAGGGCCGGCAGCGCCCGCCGCCCCCCGGCCCCGGCAGATGGGCGCAGCTGGCAGCAGCAGCCGGCAGCTCCCGCGGCGCGGCGCGCACGGCCGGCGGGCAGGCCGGGGGGGCGGCACCGGAGCGGCTCCCTCACGGCGTGCGCAGCCTGACAGCACGGGGGCTCGGCGCACACCGGGGCCGCTCGCCATCCCCTCCGCCCGGGAACCGGCCCCCGGCCCTGCAAAGCCCCGTCCCGGAAGGGCCCGGGACGCCGCATCCCGGCCGCTCGCACCCTCCTCCCTCCCTCCCGCGCCGTGACTCACCTCAGCCCGGCCGGCACCGCTCCGGGCAGGGCTCACCCCCTCCCCCGCACTGCCCGCCGCCTCCCCGCCGCCCCCGCGCTACGCCCGCCCGCACCCCCTTCCCTCAGCCCCGCCGCCGCCGCCGCCGCTCCCTCCCCCCGGGGACGGCGCGCCCCTCCCCCCGGCTCAGCTCCATTCCTCCCCCCCCCGGCAACTTCCCCGGCCCCTCACCCGGCGTCGGCGGGGGCTCCGGCAGCCCGGGGAGCGGAACGGGCTCCGCGCACGCACCGCCCACCCGTGACCTCACTGCGGAGACGGCGGCGGCGGCGGAGACAGCCGCGGAGACGGCGGCGGCGCGCGGCCACGAACCCGCCGGCGGCGCGCGCCGCCCCCTCCCCCGCCCGCCGCCGCCGCAGCCCCGCCCCCTGTCTGGGGCAGCGGCGGGAGCGGCCGCCCCTCCCCCGCCCGCCGCCGCCTCAGCGCCGGGAAACCCTCCCCCGGCCCGGCCCCCGCCGGCGGAGAGGGGGGGGGGGGGAATGAAACCCACAGGGAAAAGAAAAAGAAAAAAAGAAATAAGTGTTATTTGTGCCCGGCCTTAGCTCGTCCTTCCGCCGCCGTTAGGGCCCGAGCGGGCGGCGGGGAGCGCCCCGGTGGCGCTGGGGAGGGCCGGACGCCGAGGCTGCGGCCCGGAGCGGCGGCTGGGCGGGGAGGCGGCGGGGGGGGGGAGAGCGGCCATGGCGGAAAGGGAGAAGGAGCCGGGGCGGGCGCGGAGCTGTCAGGCTCCCTGAGGCGCGGCGGCCAGCAGCCGGCGGCCCTGGGGACTGCCCGCCAGCAAGGGCCGCCCGCTGGGGTCCCTCAGCGGCCATCTCCCGGCGAGGATCCCTCAGGGACTTGTCCCCCAGCGAGGGGATCTCATCGGGGGTCCCTCAGTGAGCATCTCTCAACAAGGGTCCCTCAGTGACAGCCCCCCAGCAGGGAGCGTCTCCCACCGAGGGTCCCCCCGCCAGGTGAGCGCTGCGCTGACACCCCGCTACCAGGGGACAGCGACACACAGGAAGGTGGGTGGCCGTGATGGTGTCTGTCCCCAAAGCAGCTGCACGGACCTCTCCTTCCAGCCGCAGCACCGGGAGCAAGGAGATGCGGGAGAAGGTCTCGAAACCCACGACGGAGCCTGGCTGGGAAGCGATACGATCGGCGCAGTGGAAGCGTGAGGGGCTTCTCCTACATCAGGCTCGTTGCTGGAAGAGGAAAATGCTCTGCGGGCACTGCTTAGTCTTTGTACCACTACGTTACTACAAGTTCCTTCTATCCACAAGGAGCCTAAAGCTTTTTTGGTTTACATCTTCTCCGTAAAGCCGGCACTTCAGCTGAGATTAGGGCACAATCCAATTTGCTGTGGCCTTTCATCGCGTACAGTTACGTATTGCGACGCAATGCGAGCACAAAAGCACAGCACACGAAAATGGGGCAGTTGTACAAGCACCAGGCACCACCTAACACCGGCCGGCACTGCTCACGGCGCATGGGCTCCCTTCCGTGCCATCTCCCAACGCCACAGCAGAAGGATTACCACAGCGCAAACAAAACCTGCCTCGCTGCTGATCACACAGGGGTTTGATACACTTTAATCCTTGACTTCACACCTTTCATATACTCAGATTTCCTCGGGGCTGGCAGGGCTTACTGCTGGAACAGCCCTTGAGAATCACGGCAAAGCTCCTTCGTGAATCACTTAACTCGCTTTTTAAGCGCCACATCAGTTCTGGTATCTACAACAAAATTACAGTATCTACATTTCCTGCTGACGATGGCTTGGCAAGGAGTGATCTGGGATTATTCATGTCATTTTGTGTGCAGGTTTTTCCCTTTTTGCTAACCTTAAGTGGTCACATTGTAGGTAAAAGCTCCTACTCTATGCTTGCATAGCAGCTAGTGCAATCTTTGGGACCTGTGGTACTTTATATTGCAAAAATAATAAATTCTTGACAGTTGAAGTAGCAGAATAGAGTTTGGAATAACTCAGTGATGACAAAGGCAATAATGGTTATATTTATTTTTCAAAACCCAAACAAAACCACTTCACCTTTCTATTATTAAAGAATTCAGGTACAGATGAAGGAACCAAAACTGAAATAGAACATAACCTCAGTTTTCATACTCACGGAAGGCGTCCTAACAACAAGGGTCACTGTTTCACTGTTGCTGTATTGCAGCAACTGGGCAGGCGGCTTTCCTACAAGTGAAGGGGTGCCAAGAAGAAGCCTTAATTTTGTGGAAGGAGGTAAACCTCCAAATTAAGGAGGTTTGTACTTGAAATTAAGTGTACGCTTTTTCGCAGCTGCTTGAAGTAGACATTTAATAAAATGCCTATAGAAAAACATAACTTCTTTTTTTTACAGGCTAGAGAAAATAGAGGAGGAAGGGAAGGCACAAATTCCTTCCATTCCACACAGGCTAAAGCAGAGATAAAAAGCTTCCCAAAAACTGGAACCAAGATTCAATAGCTAGGAAGAACACAAGTACTGGAGACATGCAATTCCCCCATTCCCCTTAATATTCTCCTATTTGTGCTTTCCCATCCTCATTTTCTTTCTCTGTTTTTATTGTAAATCACTAAAGATTAATTGTCTTTCCTCAGGAAGCATTTATCATTACTACCACAATTAACAGGGAGGACATTTTTCCTTACTCATCTGCACACCTCCCCTGTAACAGTAGAATCACAACTGAAACATACAGGTATAAAAACATCAGGCTCGGTGCGTTGTTTGAGTTTCATGAACTGAAGGATGATCAGGACTGACACCTCTGTACTTTCCAGCTACTTGAGATCCACCACAAGTAATTTGTGTATTTAAGGAAATTTCACAGATGTTGGACCATAAACCTACTCTTGGCTTATCTTTGCATCCAACAGCATTTGTTCTAACTGAGCAGCACACAGTGGTAAATAAACACCGGTCATTCCACCTCGATATCTAGGGTTCTTGTTTGTACTTTTTAAAGCAGAGAAGTGCTATAAACATGTTTAAATGAATTCCGGCATTGTGCAGCAATCTGTAGTAGTACCCTGTGCTTTTCATAAATGCTGTTCTTTAGCCTGCAGCAACACAATTACATAGGCCTGCGCAAGCATCATCTCACTGTGGCAGCTACATCAAATGCTTCTGCAGCATTTCCAGTCTCAGACAGAAAAGAGGATTGCCTCATGTGATGGTTCTGCAGAAAAATCTTACAAATATTGGTATTTTTTTCCTCCATTCACAGTTAAGCAAACACCACAAGGCAAAGCAGTTGCAGGAGTACAATTGCTAGCCTTACATGAAAATGTGAACTGCTTTTGTGCAGGGCAGGAAGACTGAGGGAAGTGATGGAGAACGTGCAAAAGTGCGTTCATGTTTGATCTCAATTGTCTGCTTAAATTGTTTAATTCTTTATTCTTCTGCAATAAAATGTTTGCGGTAGGACGACAAATAGCTTAATGGAAAAGTAAACATGTTTGTGAAGAATACTAACAACACTCTGTACTTAAGCACATAAAAGGTTTGTTTAAAAGCCACAACAACATAGGAGAATAAAACAAGATTTATGAATCTACCAGCTTTTGGAGCTGATCCTGAAAGACACAAACCTGTGATGCAATTGTCCAAGCATTCGGGACATTCCCATCTTCCCCACCCTCTAGAATTTAGGATCTGTTAAAAAACCCCAACCAACTATTCAAATAGAGATCAGTGAAACACACTGCGTCATATTCCCATTTTAAATTTACTGAAGAAAATGCAAGATTTATAACACCAGAGCTGGACTGATCTAGGAACGTAAGGAAAGCAACATATGTAGGCAGATATTACATCTTTTATTAGACCTACAGATGTCATGAAAGCTTAGGAATTTGGTGGCATCATCTAATTTGGGTTTTTCAAGCTCTGGGGCACATTTTCCATTTCAGGTTGCAAATTCTGGTAACTATTGTGCTGTAATGATAGTGTTGCTATAGAGCTACAATAATCAGGCAATGCAAGACAAAGTTTGTAGGTAGAGGATTGTCTAAAAAAAGATGTTAACTCTGCCTACAACTTCTACTGTGGAACTGCTTTTCACCATCTAAAGGCACTGCAACTAAAACCTGAGTTACAGACCTTTGCAAGATGTAATGATTTGCACTAACAAGCACAGGAGCAATCTTTCTTTTATTATTAATGCCACTGAATTTTCAAGAAGGGCTGAAGCTCTTTGGAAGCTTACAAAACTAACATTTAAGTGTCTTGAAACAATTCACAATGGCACCTTCAGTGCTTGGTTTCAACACCTCAGGTTTAACACTGAGGCAGCCTGTACAGAATTTTTGTCTTTACTCTTCTAAGTCAGCTTTAAGGAAAATAATTTATTAATTAGAAAATATATTTTTTTTAATTTACAATTAAACAGTGACTACCCCAAGTTTCATTTCCAATTAAAATAAAAAATGAGGGATATATAATAATATACGGGAAACCAAGCGGCTCTCTAGAAAGTATGCAATTCTTATTTCATTTATTTCTAAAATAATACTAAGCAGGACACACTCAAAACCACAGACCTCCAAACACACCATGAAGCAAAGAAAAAAGCGAGTGCTAAAAAAAAAAAAAAAAAAAAAAAAAGAGTAAGTCACATCCTCCACACACACATGCCCCTTTGAATTCCTTGCAGGCCACCCTTGCCCATCTCTGGGGTTGCTACTGCTCCCACTAGGAAGAAGAATTAAGTAAGAAATGCAGATTAGTTTGTTCAAGTGAAATAAATGTTAATTCCTTTAAACTACTGCATATGAAGTGAAGTGCCAAATAGCGTATTAAAACCAAATAAAAAGACCTTTCAGTTGAGCTGGTTAATGCAGATACAACGTTGTTCATCAAACCGCTAAGCACGTTAAGAACTCCATCACAGTTTTATGAGTACGATTTAAGTTGCATATTCATGAACAGAGGGGCATTTCTACGGAAAGGAACATTAAAAAAACCCACAACTGTTTCCATATACAGTCTCTGAAAATGCTAAAAAGCACAATTTAACACTGAACAGAGAACAAAAATCATGCATTTTCTTCTCTGAAGATACTAGCTTGTGAATTTTAAAGAAAAAAAACAAAAATTACTTCAGTGGTGATTTTTAGCGGTAAGTTGTAATACTTCAGACCGCTCTTGTGAAACCTATGACAGACTAAGTAACACAGACCAGATACCATATTAGATACCCTATTATGGTTCTTATCATAAGCACCAGAAGTTGATAGATTTTAGCATGCACCATATTTTACAGGACAAGTTACTTTGGAAACAGGTCTGTACAAAACACTACTGCTAATAAAGAACATGAACCATAACTTAGTTTCTGCATCTGAAATCATGGTCAAAATTCAACTGTTCAGCCAGACGCTTCACCACCCAATGTAAAAAGGGTACAAGCCCAGAGACTTGGTTCCTTAGAAGTCAAACGCAGGCACAACCGATTTCTGGTTCTATTTATGCCAGAAAAAGCCCACCGCCCGCAGAGCCACGCAGATCTGGGAGGGAGATGCTTCTCTGTCTTTAATCCTTGGCGATTAAATGGTAAGATCACACATTTCAAGTATGCAGTTCAGATCCCTTTATCATAAGGAAAGAAAAAAAAAAAAAAAGTCTTAAAATAAACCCTAACGGAACTCTGCTCAAGCAAATGCAAGATATGATAAAATCCCCTTTTTCTGAAAGGGGCTCTAATCCCTAGCTCCCTCTTCCCCACTTCCCAGGAAAACATCATTCATCTATACACAATTTCAGATACCTTTGTTGCTTAACATGCTTATGCCATCCATCATGAAGTGAGGGTGCATGTTTCGCAGTTAAGGTATCAAGTATATATAGAGATTACACAAGCTATTAATTTCTTTTATAGAGTGTCTTAACATAAACAATTGCTCAGACTGAGCCGAGAGCAGTTGGCCACCAAACTGAACAGAAACAAGAAGTGTGCGTGGGGGGAGGTTAAGCATTTAAGATATGCAACCATCTGTAGCACTTGCCTAGGACTGCTGATGCATACTTTTAATAACAAGCCAGATTGCAAAAGGAAATCTCTTTTAAAACATAGAAACACAGATATATTAAAATACCGCATCTGTAGCAGGGTATGAGGTAAGTGCCCTTGCCCTCTCTGTCAAAGAGACTGCAAGGGAGGAGTTGAAGAAACAAAGAAAGAAATCATGCAGAAGTAAGCGCAGCAGATGAGTGTTGCTCTAAATTCAAATCCCCAGCGCTGGCAGCTGAGATGACATCTTAGAAGTTCCAGCTGAAAGAGGTCCTTGGTCAAGCAAGCCAGAATTGCGCTTTACTTGAAGCTCTCTATATGTACAGCTGGCTGAAGCCTCGCTACTTTCGATTCATCACTGGCGTCGGCAAGACAGACAGGACCTACAAGGATGCTTTTTCTCCATGGGGCACGATGAATGTCAGGCAAACAACCAACCACGTGGGAGAGGGATCTGCATCCTAAGACATGCTTGGGGAGCACAGGCTGAGGGAGGTATTTCTTCGGTTGCTGTGGTCTATCTCAGTGCTATCTTTGAGAAAAAAATCGTAAGATTAGAACAATGCTGCCTTGAAACTTGGCTAGTTCAGGGTCAGACGACAATCCTGAGAGAAGCGCAGCATTTTGCAGTATTTGTTTTAGAAGTTAACATACAGAGGCCTAATATAAATGTTTTATTTAAAGTAAAAAGTGTGCACAAATAAAAGGAATGACTACACAACAACGTTCAAGACCATATTCCATATGAAATAGGAAAATAGTAGTGACAATATCAACTAGCAGAGCACCCATAGGAATCCAACTTGCATACAAAAAGGAGTTTACTCCACATAAATACATCATGCTTCTGATGCAGACACTTTCTGCAAAAGACAAAGCCTACTGCACTGGACTGTTTACACCCGGTGTCCCTTCTGAATATTTATGACAGTTGCTATATGCTTAACAACAAAAAATAACTGTTAACATCATGGCACTTTAGAGAAAATGAAAGTTTAAAATTGGATTTACAGTCATTTAAGATGTTTGTCACTTAGCAACATTCTTAATGGTTAGATACGAAAATAAAAAAAAAGTATCTTTTCTGTGACATTGTCTATAAAAAAATTAACTTTTGCTTTAAGCACAAAATACAGCATTTTACTCCATTCCTCTTCTGTGATGAATAGCAGAAATGCCCTTCCTTATATAAAGCCATTGTACTTGATACCCTATATGAAATTAAGCCACTGTAGAGCCAAGGCTTTTCTTTTTTGTTTTAAATAACTTCCAAGTTTAATATTGGTTAAGTCCTGGTATGTAAACTAGTCATGCAGGTGTAGAAGTCAGAGGCTAAACAATCAATTACAATTTTAAAACTGCACATAAGCACTTGACATGAACTAAACGTGCTAAAGTTATTAGCTGCTCTTACTTTAGTTTACTCTGATACTTTACATTTGAAAATATACAACGTGAATTTAAGGGAACCTGATCTTTTAACAGTGCAGAGGTTCAATGTTTCCCTGAAACTAAGGCTCCTCCAATCACTTCCCAGTTTTAAAAACTCAGCCCAATACTTTAAGAGTTTCCCATTCATGTTGCAAAGAAAAACATGAACTAAATACCATACCGTGACACTGCTGTGTGTTTGTGCAATCTCTATCCTTGAAGTTAACATGTTAAGTGAAAAAACCCCATACACCAGGAGATTTGTGCTATGAATTTAGTGTCACCATATAAGGATTTTCAAGGAGAGACACTGACCAAGCACAGAAGTCTTATTAAAAGCTTCAAGTAAGGTTTACTAACTTGTGCTTACAGATACTCAGATCTGCTTTCAGTAACACTTAGCTTGCCTTACAGCTCTTAATTACATAACACAGATTCTTTTCTCCAATGTCTCTTAATCCCTTTTCCCTAAAATAAAAGAAGTGGTACATTTGGCATTTCTTCAGCCTAAGACATTCAAAACTATTCCTTAAACATTAAAAATAAGAGTAATCTGAGCTGTATATTACACTGTTTACTAACATGAAATGTAAGAATCACACATCCCAAAAATCCTAGTTTGAACCGTTCTTTCAATTTATTCCAATTGCTCTACTATTAACTTTGAGCCCACTACCAACATTTCAGGTTTTATTGTGATTGTATCACCATCTATTAGCAGATAAGTTAAGGGAGTCATTGTGGACAACACCTATTTTGTTCTAGATGTGCTTTTTCCACTGGCAAAGTGGAATGCATTTCCAACAGTATGGCAATAAGGTTTGGAGAGAAAAAAAAAAAAAAGAAAAAAAAGAAACAATGCCCTTATCTAGGCCATAGCTGTAACGCATGCAGTTCTGATACAGTTAAGACAGCACGCGTAAAAAGCAATAAATAATAGTACAAGGTTCTACATCCATCAGTATTAGCTGCCCATTACTGCTAAAATGCACTCTACAGATTTTAACTTTTCAAAGCCTTAACTGAATTCCATTTATTTAAACTGACACTTTATACCATGTACAACCCTTGCTGAAAGGGACAGGCTCAGAAAGGCACTCTATGTATCAGCATGTAATTCCTAGTGTATAATTTCAGAGCAAAGTCTATTGATTTTAATATTGAGATAATTATCATCTCCTTCAGGATATTATCAACACACCCTGTGAAAGCAGCCATTCTTGACCTATCCAGTTTAAAAACCTGCCCTCCTTGCCATCATTTCAGTCTGAAGGGCAATAACATAGCTTAACTTCTAAGTCTAGAACAGGGAACTCAGATGTTTAGAGAGAAGAGACTTAGAACTACGGAAGTCATAAGGTTTCACTTGTCTTGCTGGAAAAATGGAAGTCCTTTAATGATATTTTATTACATTCCCTAATGTCATTTGTGTTCTTATAGTAATAGGAAAACTTTCCTTTATCAGAATGCTACATTGGCAGATTATACAGCCAGGCTCCATGGTTCAGTCAGGAGCCCCAGAGACCAACTTCTGTATTAAAATTCATGTTTGGCAAGAATGTTGGAAAGTTAACATTTTAAATCTGGCAGCTGCAGGTTCAGTGTAACAACTGTCCTGGATGACAATTAATACAAAAAGACAATTAGCGAGTAATTTATACTAGGTGGCAAGGGTAAGATGTTCTGTTACTCATTTTATGTGAGTGCATCCAAATGAAGAGATGTTTATCCATGCAGAAACAAACAGAGCAACAATTGGCACAGTCCAGGAATGGGGGAATTCAGACACATTCCTCAGCTGACATCAAAAGAGGATTTATGTATTCAAAGCCTTCAAACTCAGACTGGTCAATCTTCTTCACAATATCACTATTAAGACAAAACCCACTCATTAGTTCATCAGCAAAATGAGAAGGTAACAATAGTAACTGGTAGTCTGTCTTAAAATTTAGACCTGTACAACAGATTGCAATTGAGAACGTTTCCTTTCTCTCTTTTTAGCCCCCCTCTATCCTTACAGTTAACCACTGGGTTTTTTCCTAGCCCCTATCAGGGTAACAAAACCCAAAACCACTCAGGAGCAGTGACTGGGCTGCTCCCATGCACATATTCTCCCCACAAAGCAATCTACAAAGTCTGCAGTTTTAAAACTTTCTCAAAACAGTCAGTTTTGTAAACACACACAAACATTAGGGTGAGATAGATCCTGCACCTGGATCAACAACTTTTCTAAACTTATTTGTACATTATGCATTTATAAAGGGATGAAGAAGGAAGTTGGATCCCAGACCTAATTAAGGTGCATAGGTAACACTCAATATTCATTGTCTGGGTTTACATACTACATGAACATTATAGAAACCCCTAGGAAAATTCCTAACACATCAACAGCAGCGGCTCAAACTAGAAAGGCCATTCCCTCCTCATCCCAAATCAGGGCCCCTCAGGAGTAAGACACCGCAAATCCACTACCAAAATCAAAAACATTATCATGCATTTTATCAAGGCTTTTCAGCCAGGATAATCTGATTTGACTACGAACAATTCAAGATACCCGACCAAGTAAGTCAAAGCATCTTCTCTTGTTCAGAACACCCAAGGTAAACTCAATCTAAACCCAACATCCTAGAAATATCATGGCTTAAAGTAATGCAAAAATAAACCACTTGACAAAACAGGTCTTTCCCTTCACAAGTTCATTTCTTGCAGATCATACCACTAAAACTTGTAAAATGGCACTTATTCATCTTTCCCTGAAATATTCTTTTCCTTTGCTATATTCTTTATAACAACTTTCCCACTGTTAGTTCATTTTTACATCATGCCACAGTACAATACTTAATCCAGCCATACTAAGTCTACCATAAGGATGACAGCATTTTCTCCCAACTAACACAAGAAAATGTTCTTTACTGCTTTACACATATTTTATGTACTACAACTACAGATATAAAATTAAGTTTTATAACTCCTTCACTGACTTATCAGAACTTCATAAATTCTACATTACTTACTCATCATCTGGAGTGAGCTGCACAGGTTCATTGGTGAATTGGGAATCAAAGTTGTCCAGACCAAATTCTCCAGATATATTTGGTTTAAATGGAGGCACCACTTGCTTCTGCTCCATCTAAGAATAAATGCATTTAAGTGACACCAAGAATGAGTTACAACCTATTGAATTATTTTTAAATGAGGCTGGAACTTACTATTAAGTTTCTTTCATATATTTCTACAGTCATTCTATTAATCTACTGTACTTACTGTGTGTAAAAGGGTTAAAGGATTCTGTATTGTCATTATGGTACATTGCAAGTTAAGAGCTTAAGGTCTTCTCATGCTCAAAACAACTTATCAAGCCATCACTGTATACAGAGAAAATAAGCCAAGCCAGTGGGCATTCACATACCAGATCCCAGTCAACATTTCGAAAGAAAGGATGTCCCTGGATATCTGCAAATCCTGTCTGAGGATGGCAGCCTAAACGTTCCTTTGGATCCTGTGCAAGGAAGGAAATATTTCTTAATGGGTGCCATGGCCTACACATAAATAAAATGCAAGTGTTACAAATTCCACGAGAAATGAAACACCAGAGTTACAAGAGACACTGAAGAACTAAGTTAGCATTATTTATTTTAGAAACTGTTTGAAATCAGCATGAATATATGGAAGCCCTTGACTGAATTTATATAAACAACCGAGCTATCTTTTTTTTTTATTATTATTCAGACCTGTTTAAACATACCATATGTTTCAGAGCAAACACGGTTAGATTACAAGTGAATTTGATTCCTCCCCTGCCACCCCTCCCTGAGTAAACTGACTAGCCAGGCTAGCAGTTACACTGGGGTAGAAACTGCAGGTTACTGATAGATAAGGTGGAAAGAAGGTTATTTTAACAAGACAATTCCATCTCCACGTACACGTATGCACACACTACCAAGGAGCTGTAACTGAAGCAGTGTTCTTGAACAGTATTACTTTTTTCAAATAATTTCACCAAATCTGGTTTCTCCCATACCTTTTTCTCCCCAGTCACATAACACTCACTAAATAAAGGCCAGCATGTGCTTTTGACTAGTCCACTACCACACACGCACCTTTTGACTATCAGGCTAGCTAGCTACCAGCTAACAGCCAGCATATACTGCCTCTGCATTTCCCTCAATGAAGTCATCAGAAGTTGTCAAAGCGATCTGCTATGCTGCTTCTCTTTAAGAACTAAAATAAATCTGATAAGTTTGTTCAATTCCCCAGATTAAAGAAATCACATGGAGCATTTCTATGCCTTTCAATTTGAAATTTACTCATGATCCCAGCCAGAGAACCTGGAGATTCAGATTTTGAGACAAGTATCTAGAATAGCTCCCCCAACTCCACTGAAACTCTGCTTCAGGCTCAAACCTTTTCTACCCTGTTTCTGCACATGGCAGGTAAAATATGCCTGCTACACATCTATTAGTCAACGGGTTTTTTTAAAAAAGCAAACAGCTGCTCTTGAGAAGTCTTAAATAATCCCCTTTAGCACTTACCTTATTAAGGAAACTCTTTAGAACACCTGCTGCTTTAACAGAAAGGGATCGGGGAATTCGGATCTGTTTTTCCAAAATTACTGCAAGAAAACAAGGTTTGTATGAGCTTTTTCATTTTTAAAATTAGATTAAAGGTAAGTAGAGACAAAGCACTGAAGTGTAGGATCACTAATGGTACCTACCTTGGAAAAGATAATCTTCTGTGTTCTGATCAGGATTGTCAGAACTCCCAACAATATCAAATGGTGACCGGCCTGCCATCATTTCAAACATAAGTACACCAAGTGCCCACCAGTCTACACTGAAGCCTAGAATTCAAAGAAGACAACACTGAAGATACTTTGGAGAAAAAATGCCAACACTTTTGAGGCTACAGACAGACATGTTTTGAGAAGAAAGAACTAATTCAAAAATTTATGTATTGCCAGTCTTCCCGATTATCTGAATAAAGGAGAGGTAATGATTGTACTAGACATTACTTGGTTCACTATGTGTATAATAGGTGGGGATGCTGTACAAAGAAAAGGAAATGCAAGAAGTTAAAAGGTTGGTGTTAGGACCTTAACAAAGGTTTAGATAATATATAAGCCTAGTCACTACAAACAGTGCATTATCCAGGGCAGGGGATAATCAAGGACAAAGTACATGATGCTGAATAGTAGCAAGACAGTCATCTATAGAGCTAAGCACATCTATTCTGCTAGTCACTGCTAAAGAAAAATTCCAGTAGCTAGGCTGGGACTGATATAGTCCGGTTGGCCTAGAAAGTTTCTGATAGGGAAGGAAGATGCAAAGCCAGTCTGAAAGAGACATTAAATTGAAATGATATAACAAGATTTAAAAGATATATATACCTTTTTTATAAATACAATTAAAATACTAATTGTAGAACTTGTTGAAATCTTAAGGGAAGAAAACAGATCAAAGATCTGCTTGGCACAGTAATGGAAGCTTAGGAAGAAAGGTAAGTAACGGGAAATACACACACTAAGCTTTCTATACTCTCTTACGTCTCTTGCTTCAGGAATCTTTGTGGACTTCCTGAACAAGAAATCGCACAATTTCCTTTTTAACACTGAAATTTGTGAAAGGGACATCTACTACCTAGGCCCTTTGCAATGCATTTATATCTACTACTATCATTGCTGCCAAATATAAAGCTCCAAAACTGAACATAATTCAAGACTGCAAGTATATCATTAGTAGTAAATAGTTATAAACAATAATAAATTTGGAAGACTCAAGCTATTCTTCAAGACTGATAAAAAGACTTCAAAATGTGGAAGGCAGGGTATTTCATTTGCTTGGTGTGATGTTTTCTGCCTTTCCTTTGAAGGGTTTATTTACTTTTTCAGACAGGATGCTGAATTAAGACTGATATGTCTAAAGAAGTTTTATACTTTCTAAACAACTCAAGAAGTAAGAGACGAGGTGAAAGTTATATGGTAGCATTGAAAAATTAAATTTACCATAATCCTCTCCCCGGAGAATTTCAGGTGCAATATAGTTTGGAGTCCCACAGAATGTGCTGGTTGTGTCACCAGGCCTCAGACCCTCCTTTTAAGAAAAGATGGCAAGAAAATACAGTTAGCCAAAGAGCCCACACCCACACTCCCACTCTGCTGAGAACTTCATTTTGAATTAAGTGTCCTGAATAAACTGCTTTTGTTTCAGTAAAACTATACTTAAATCTGTGTGTAAAGGAATATAAAACACTACTTGCTTCAGCAGAAACAGAAGTAGGTTGCATCTACAGTCTCAAGAGGATGGCATACACCTATTGATGACATCTTTCTAAGTTTTTAGTTAGTAAGCGCCACCACACCTCCAACGATAGGCAAGTGGGAACGGTGGAACAGCTTCCGTGACTGAGGCGTTGCAATGGACAGACAAAAGCTTTTCAGAGAAAAGCACAGAATGCAGAAAGGGGAAGGTTACCCAAAGAAGTTGTGCAGTCTTCATCCTTGGAAGTTTTCAAGACCAAACTGAATAAAGCCCTTAGTAACCTGTCCTGATCTTACAGCTTACCTTGCTTTGAGCAGGAGGGTGTGTTAGACTTCCTGAGGCCCTTTCCAACCTGTATTATTTTATGCTTTTCAATTGCTTAGCCAAAATTATAGCATTTTAAAATAGTTCTAATACATCAGCATAATGGCAATTCCACGGCAAAGTCAAACCTGTGCTCCAGTGTCTTTGTAGTGACAGAAGTTTTTCTACAGAAAATGGGCAGTGTCATAGAATCCAAGTGGGACGAAGTGTGTCTGATGCATTTCAACTTCTTGCTTTTTTGGAAATCAAGCTATTTTGTCTATTTCAGCCTAACCCTCCCAATCAAGTTGATCCAGCAGCTTTACAAAATCATAAACAGATACACATATATGTGTAGTCTGTGCACTTTGGCATATTTCTTTTCTCCGTTTGTAAAAGTGAAGTGAGTATACAGCCTATCTGTACTGTATGTAAATCCATACCTTGAAATTTCACTTTTTTAAAGCTCTGCATCTTTTAATTTATGACAAATTTCTTAATTAATGATTTTACTGGTTAGCAAAAAACTAGAGCTTACCTTGCACATGCCATAATCTGTGAGTTTAATATGCCCTTCAGAATCTAGCAGCACATTATCCAGTTTTAAATCTCTGTAGATTATCCCTCGCTCATGTAAATAGTTCAATGCTAGACTGATTTCAGCGGAGTAAAACCTAGCATAGAAAGAGGTATTGATTACTCAAGTAATCAAAATGCAAACCACAATAACATAGTCTCAGTAGTATGATACTTTTCTAAATGTAAGTCTGCATATTCTATTAGTTTTCCTCAGAGAAGTGGATAAATTGTTTAAAATCATACAAATGTTTCTATCCACAGTCACTTCCAAAATATTTTTAATTAATATTAATGACTACTGCCATCATCCCTTTCATCTCACCATCTGAGATGAAGCATATGCACCAAGAACTCAGCATTTGCCTGGACAGCTGGTAGCAGTGGTTGCAAGAGAAACAAACTGATATCATTAGACATTGTAAAAAATACCACGAAAGTGTTTTTCTAGAAAAAAAAATTCAGAATCAGGCTCAAGTCATCTAGGGTAATGCTAATGCAAACAATGCCGAAGTGCTCTCTATTACAGTTCCTCCTTGAAACAAATATACAGTAGCTTGCAGCATTAAAATGAGGATGTGGTTTCACATTCTTTAAATCCTTAACATCTGGAGAGGATTTGCTAGCTCATCATCATAATCTCTGCACTACTGCACTGTGTCAGAAAACTAACTGTTCTGATGCAAGAAATCTGAAATTAGACACATACCTGGCATGCTCCTCTGGCAGCTTTCTCTGCCTCTGCATATGAAACATTAGATCTCCTCCATTCACGTACTCTATAACAAAGAATAACCTGAAACACACAGGGGTTTGTTACAAATGAGTGTATACAAGGCTTACAGACATTTGAGATGTTACAGATCTGTTATCAAACAATGTCAATTCAACTCCCATCTCTCTGGTAATCTGGCTGGTTTCACCATTTCTCTCCCTTTGAATAAATTCCCAAAGTTAAAAATCAATACACGAAGTTTCTCTAGATAATTCCTTCACTGCTAAAAGAAAAATGCTTCCCACATTCCTAATCCATTACAGCTACTGCTTGTACTTTACATATGTGACTATATAAATAGATTCACATCAATTTATGTGCACAAACCAGAAAAAAAAAATTCCGCCCCTCATTTTCCTTCCTGATCTCTTTTAATCTCCTTTATTCGTGGTTGATACTATCAGTATATTACAAATACTCTTTCTTCTCACTTTCCTCCGCTAGACTGTCACCTTTTCAAACAGCAAGAACATTGCTGAAATATACAATAACTATATTTTATATATACACTGAAAATTATTATTGCATAGAACAGTAGTTTGTGTACTGCAATCTCTTCTATATATAAACATGCAAGGAAATTTATCATTTTAATCTCTATTACTCCGTTCTCCTTTTTAAAATTCAGATACTCTTTTCCAAGTCTTGCTTAAGGACTCATCTTCAGAGAGTCCACGTTTGAGATTGGAAGTACAAAAAATGAGGAAACTAATTTTTTACTCCCTAAACCCTTTTTTCCTCCCATTCTCGGTTCCGTCTTCCACTTCATATTCTTAAGCCTTTTCTTTCTGCTAGCTGCACCAATTCCTGTGCAGAATCCTTACCATCATACCTGCCAGTACCTTACATTCTTTTGCACCTTCTCAACCTGAAAAACTTATGATGATGAATACAGCCTTTTGCTCATAAAATGCTACAATGATTTACTTACAGTACATGGACTTTCGCTACCTACCTAACACTTAATACTTTAAATAGATCTTTAAGGTGCCCAACAGTACTAAGTATTTTTTGAGCAAGAGTATCGTCTTCTTATCTTATGACCTTTACCTGCTCTCTGTCTGGAAGCAAGAGTGTAGTCCAACAAGAAAGGGATGATTTGAAGCCTGTTCAAAGACGTGTTTCTCTGTCTGAACCCAATCAATATCCTATTTATTTAAGAAAAGGGACATTCAGAAAAGGACTGCTGCACTTAAGACAAGTATTATTGACAGTTAGCAGAAAGATATTCAATTGTTTTGCTGTTCTCATTTTAATTGCAAGAAACTAGATATTATATAGCTCTCCAATGCGAAGTAATACAATTCAGCATACTCATTTTTTCCTGTCTTGAGTGTCCTGTACTTCTAGCCTCATCAGGTAACTAACTACATCTGGGAATGAAAAAACATTCATCTATATAAGATAAATAGGTGCAGGCAAGTGTAAAGTAGCATCACAAAATACAGAAGAAATCAACAGTAGACCAAGAAATAAATGCAAAAGCTCTTGGATGGCAAACCACAGTCACTCAAGCCTTTTCAGAGTACCCTAAACAAACACAAGGGAAGTCTTCAGCAACAGGAGGGGTTTAGGAGGTTTATACTGCAATTTCTGACAAGTTTCCGCTAATCACAATACAAGCTACAAAAATTAAGACAGAGGTCCAATTTAAAGAGTAATTAAAATAACATTGTGCGTTCTCCTTCGTGACAAAAAAACCAAACTTGAACATATGAAAACCAGACCCCACCCTTTTATTTTCCAGCCCAGCAAGTCAACATAATAGGAGAAATATGGAATACTGCTTAAAAATAATGAAGCAAGTCAGGATTAACAACTTGAATTTTGCAGGAGCACTGATGAAGACAGTGCTGACTACAAAAGGAGACACTGACAACAGAGGCAAAGAGGCTCACGACAGAAACCACTAGCACAGGAGGGTGGCTGTGAGCTATCTGTCAACGAAGACCTCAATATCAGTTATCTGTCTTGTGAACCTTCTATAGCATAGTTCGTATAAGAAACCACATGTACAATTTTCAATTAGTGTTGCAAACCCAGAAGCCTGGCTTCCACCTTGTAGTAGATATTGAAAGCCCTTTGGAAGAGTTGCCTGATTTATTGATAAAAAGCTTGCCTACCTCATCATCATTGACGAGCTCCTTCTTCACCACTTTCATTGCATAAATGCGTTCAGTTTTCTTCAATCGAACAAGCAGTACTTTTGCATAACTGCCTCTTCCTATAACCCTGAGCAAATCAAAATCCTGAAGACCCAGACTGGAGGAAGCTTTGCCACTTTCTCTAATGCTCATTGCCTATTGATAAAGATACTTTGAAATCAGTAAGCAGGCTTGCCCATTTTAACAACTGCAAAAGTTAGAATTTCAAAGAGAACAGCAAAATTAATATAAACAAGTCATTCAATTAACATTTGTTATTCTTAAAACTGCACTGTCCTGGAAAGGAATGTGAGGCTAAAGGAAGGAGGCAGAGGAGACTCGGCAGAGAAGAAACAAACAAAGTTGGAGGAGTTTGGAATACTTTCTAAATCAAAGCACATCTCAACTCAAGGTTCAAAATAAAACAGCTTGCAAGCCATAGATGCATACACACAAGCAAACAACCCAAATGTGTACTAGTTTTCAGTTTGTGACAAATTAAATTACTGAAATCTTGAAATTGAGAGAGATAGGCTTTAAGATCTCTGAACACAGTATCATGGTTAAGATACCTTACCTCCTTTTCTTCACCAACATGGTCCAAGCTCTCATGACTTGAGGGATTGTATGGAATCACTAGAGGTACAAGAAAAATTATTAGACAAATGCAACAAAACAGTATTTTCTTTGGCCTTAAAATTTCTACATATAAGAGCTCAATCAGAGACACACAATTTAAATGCATCTATTGCAAGTATTCAAACTGCTGCGGTTTTTTGGTGTTTTGGCGATCTTTGTTTGTGGTTCTATTTTTTTTAAGCCATCAGAACCATTCCTTTGCAATACTAGAGTAATAATCAGTTATGGGTAATATAAAACCCTGTAATTACATTTGGAGATCTCTTCAGATTCCACACACAGGGAATCTTGTAAAGAACAGAGGTTGGTTTGGTTTTTAAACTGATCATTGTCTATATCCAAATTCAAATGTTAGGACCATCAGTCCAATTGCTACAAAAACAGACTTGTTTGGCTACTGATCCAGTAGAAGCCTTGCTAATTCTGTTAAGGGTTTTGTTTTGTTTGTTTGATCAGGGCATTTAAAGTACACAGCTTACTGATGGAAAAATGTAACTGAGACAGCCTAAATCCTTCCTTTTTAGGCAAGTTCCTTAAACTCGTAAGACATGGAAAATTGAGGCATTTGTATATCCCCCTTAGCAGTAAGAAGCTGTCTTATTTTTCTTTTCTATGGAAAAAAGTAAGGAAGTGGTTTAAAAATAATTACTTCAAGTTATTCCTTTTCATTTGAAAAGCTAAGGTTCATGTTTCAGCAACTTACAGTCATTGAAAAACAAAAATTACTGATCTTACCAGATTCTACACTATCTGGATGCACTGATGATGGATCCATAGGCATTATTGGTTCCTGCAAACATGCACAGGATTTTTGTAATAGACTGTCCAAATGTGAGAGGCATTATTTAAAAGATAATAAATGAAATGTATGATCCCTGAGGATTATAATCTAGCTACTTTCTAACAAGATTAATTAACATAGTTACTGCTGTAATCCATACAAAATAAAATAAACTAGATATTTTCTAGAATTATGACACATTTCCATAAGCTGTTGAAATGACAACTTAGTACAACAAAGTATAGCCAATGAGAAATGAGACAGAAAAGCTCAAGTAGTTCAGCAGTACATACATTAGTCAAATGAATTCACAAAATGCAGACTTGTAGCTGTCTGCTTTTAATATTAAACTAGGAGCAGTAATCATCTATATTTTTCTGGGGACTTAAGAACTAAAGATGATTTAATTTCTTGGGAGAAAATAAGAACTTCTGCATTTCATCTTCCTTTTCTTAAAATGGGAAACAGTCTGATGATCTATCAGATATTTAGAGAATTTATTTTACCTGTACTTCACTTTGAAGATGTAAAGTAGTGTCTGTGTATATATATACATGCTATGTAACAACACAGTGAAGGATAAATATCACTCGTATTGGACACAGAAAAAAATACCAGAAACAAAAATTAAGACCACTGCCTTCCCACTAAACTGCGATTCTGCTAAGTAAATCTCAAACATTCTTGCAACATGTCACAGTAACCATAAAGAATGATGTTTCATCTGCTGTGATTATTTGCAGACTGTAGTTTGAAAACCATTAGTATAAAACAGGGCAGGGTTGATTTGTTGGTTGGTTGCTGTTTTTCAAGACAACTTTTCAGGTAAGTTTTACTTACTGGTTGTAGTGGATGACGGCCACATTCATCACTGACAAGTTTGTGACACTTCTTGTGAACAAGGAGTTTGCAATTGATGCATTTATATCCCTGGCGACCCAGGCCCCATATTCGGTCAGTGCAGATGGCACAATGAGCTCTCTAGAACGACAAATCAACAAAATCCATCAAAATGCAAAACTAAAAACTATTCAGCCACATTTTCATTAACAAAAACCATACAACAGGAGATCAGAGAGATCCCTGCCAAACTTGCCACTATACCAAGAGTGTCTACCTGAAAACTTTAAGAACACACAGGCAGATACAATACAGAGGAGCTCAAAAACTACAACGGAGCAATAAGCAGCAACTGCTGTACAGGAAGTATGAATCTACAAGGAGAGGTGCAGGCACAGCCAGCCTCTTCTGCTGCACACAGACCCAGGGAGGCATGAGCCAGCTCCAGGTCAAAACCACTGCAGCTGAATCAGCAGGCTGCTGTCACCAAGCTAATTTGCTACCTATCTTGTCACCTCTCTGCATAATGGGTCCTTATGTTTGCATAAAGGCAGGCAGGACAGCAAAAGCTTCAACACATTAAACTACCAGATAACAAGAAACGGGGAGACCACCACTCACTGAAGGACATTCACAAAATAACTCAAAAGATCCATGAAAATAGGGTGCCTATGAAAGCAAGAGTGGAAAGTGATTGAACTATGGTGCCTTGACAGCGTTTGACCAGGAAGAGGTCAAAAAAACCCAAACCACAACCCCCCAAAAAACCCCCAGCAGACATTAGACATGAAGGATGTTCAAGATGAAGTTTAGTGGAGACACTCTCAAGCATTAAGCACACAATACACTAAGCTTAGAAAAGAAGGAAAAATCATTGAAGCTGTCAAGGAACCTGGCTTATTCAAATACTCTGGGTTTGATTTTTGCCGCTGCTTTTTCTAAATACAGCAGATAGCTTTCTTGGTCCTTAGCTAATTATACTTGACCATTGCTTCTTGAAAATGTTACAAATTGCTTGTTATTTTTAGTTGATTACACGCCATCATAAGCAGGCTGTTTGGAGTTAACATTTCAGGTTTCTTGTTTAAAAGTCACGACAGAAAAATCTGTGCATCGTAAGTGAATTCAGACCTTTTAATTCCCAGAACTTAAAGAACTTGAAATGTATTTTCAGCTTGCAGTCATCTAATGCCAGTGTCCAAGTTTGCCCTCTGGGAAGATTTTAAAGGAACACGGGAGCTTTTACGTAATTGATATCATGGTTTAAGAGTATATGTAAAGTGAATTGCAACCAATTTTTTTTTTCCCTATTTTAAATTCCTGATAATTTAATCATTATTAAGTTTCCTCAAACTACAGGATTATCAAAAGTCTACCAAGTATAGACAAACAACAAAAATGAGAATAAAACTACCTTATAACTTTTCAATGCAGTGACATGGTAATTACGGAAGTAAGACATCCCTGTATCATGGTTTTAAGCACCCAACAAGAGTCTCACCCTGTTAAATCGTTTGGCTTGGAAAGTGTGACCATTTGCACAATAGAGCTTTCGCCACCGGCGGGCGCCTCGGCGATAAATGGATTCTAAGAGGAAAAACATATGATTATATCCATAAAAATATAAACACAGAACTACAACATCTTCTCATGGAGGTTTCTGTGCAGAGTGATTTGCAGAGTAAAGTTTCACTCCTACACCTTACAGAAACAGAGTAATGTTCCGAGTATCTTTTTCATTTTTTAAGTTTTGGAGAAAATTTGAAATAGAGTATCCTGATCCACTCAAAGTTAATTCTGCTTTTCCAAAGTTAAAAGGAACAGTGAGTCAAGAGAAGGAAAACCGCCCAAACAATAGAAACAATAATGTGCAAATTATGCACCTACTGTACCTACACTTAGGGAGGAGCTGTGGAGAAAAGTAAGGAGGAAAGGAGGTAAATTTCAGGAGCATGCCCCTAAGATTGTTTGCACAAATCCTCCAGTGTTTTTAGATCCACAGCTGCCACTGTTTGGTTTTTTAAATTTTTTTTCTTTTTTATTCCTAGAGGCATGTCAGGAACCAAAATTGAAAACTAGAATATACAGAACTATACTGAGTTCCAAATCTATTTCTGATTCAGTCCACAACCTCATTTTTTTCAGAAAAGCAGCACTACCCACACTGCTAAAGTATGGGTAAAGTAACTTTTAAGCATGCACATCTACATTTGTCAGATGTGGCTATCTAACTGACAGATGTGCATGTGCGTAACATACACATGCTCTTTCATAAAACTAAGACAGAGGGAAAATTACCTCTTTAATACCCAGTACATGAGCTAACATAACTTAGAGGTTTTTGTAGAATACTCCTGATAGTACCTAAACATCAATTTAAAATGAGTTAACCACAGACCTCTAATTGGTAATATCAGTCATTACCATTGGTTACTAGCCTTTGTTCACATTAGCCAGCCAGCAATCTGGCAACTACCAAAAAGATGGAAATAGGATAAAAAACTGTCATGATAGAAGAGGCAAAAGCAAGGAAAGCAGAGTGACATGAATAGTTAACAGGAATGTGAAATGCTTATTAACAATGATTCAGAAGTGACAAACAACATTTCAGTTTGGCAAGACTTTCTATTCCTTTTAAGTATTTAATTTGTACATATTTGCATTATTATCTGTAAATGTAGGATGTCAAACCATAGAATATAAAAATCTTCCAAAACAGGAAATATGAATTCCTAATTGTCTGTACTTCTTAACTGAAATGCCTACTTACTATCTTCTCCTGGACAAGGCATGCCAGGCCGTTCCGGTACACAAGGAAATACTGCAAGAAAGACATTAACTTCTGATTAATTTTTATTATTTCAGCCAGAAAACAAAACTTTGGGTTAAAGACAACACTTCCAAAACACATTCAACCATTTAGGAAGACAGCGCAGACTGCATTTTAATAAAACCTTGCGCAAGAGCAGGTGAGCTGAGAAGCTGTCACAAAACCCTTTTGCTGGCAGTGATATACATGAGAAATACAAGCAAAATGCAGAATAAACGAAGTTATTTCCTAAAGAAAGTAATGATTCTGGTTTCTCATGCGACCAATCATCACAGTCAGTATTCAGAAATGTTTACTATAAACGTCTTCGATTACAGTGTCCTAACAGCTACGTATGATCTACATTAGCCATGTTTTTCTGTTTATGTAGCTTCAGTAACTGTCAGAGAGAAGTGTAGCTGGGGAGAGATACCCCTGGTGCTGGTTTAATCAGAAGCTTATCAAACACAAAAATAAACAGAGAAAGGGCAGATCAAAAAGCATACCAAAGTAATACATAAAGAAGCTGCAAAAGATACATAGAAACAATTACATTCTTCTTCCACTTTTGAGTTAAAAGTCTTTGTGGGAAGCTGAAAAGCTCTCTCTTCCAAATGAGCTGATCACAAACTAGATTTTTTGCATCCTTTTAGAGAAGGACCATGCTAAGACACTGTAGTGCAACACACCTGCTAACACTCTTTACAATGATCCCCTGCTTTTCTGCTACAACCTCTGTTAACCAGAAATCTATCTTCTGCTTGTAAAAAGTTACAGTAAGAAAAACATACTGCAGAAGCAACCAAAGTAAGCATATAACCCTAAAAAAATAAAAATTTGGACAATTACATATCAAACAGGGGCACAATATTATTAGGTTCAAAACTGGTCTAGAGTACTTCATTTTAGAAAAGTCAAACTTTTGACTGATCTGGCATCACAAATGGAGCTCATCAACTTTTTTCCTAATATAGATGCAGCTCTAAAGCACTAATCAATGGCAAAGTGTAGGATGCTATACTATATCTCTTCCACCATTCGTTGCCAGCAAGTACATGAAGGCATTTGGAATGCAAGAGTGAAAGAGATAGGGGCTGTCTTTCATCAATAAACTAGCAGCAAAATATTTTTCCCTCCCTTAATTTAATAAAGAACATCCGACAAAATGCTGACAGCTAAAAAGCACGGTACGTGGTCTTTAGCATCCTCTCAAGAGGATGCCACAACGAGCTTTAATTGAATTTAATCTGTGCAAATGACACAGATAAAGCAAGGTAAAAATTCCACTTATTTACAGGTACAAACATGAGAAGCAATACAGTCAATTTTACCATACCATGAATCAGTAGCTCTGAATCCTTGTTTAGTTCATACAACCGAAAGGCCTCTTCTAACTCCAGCTGAGAAGAAACTGTACATGGATCTCCTGTTGAAAGAAAAAAGAACAATACAAAACTCAATCCATTTAGTTCTGTCCATTCAACAGTTCCCTCACAGTCAGTGTTAAGGTAATTATTGCAGCAAAACAGAACAATTTTCTCAGGTGTGGTAATATTTATTTTTAATAATTCAGAAAGTACATCTGAAAATACAGTCATATTGAATGCTTTCAGGGAAAATAAAATTATGAGATATTCCCAAGAGGCAAGCAGATCATACACACAAAACATCAATGGTTTGGTCTGTTACAAGCATGATTACACATTTCGGCATCCGAGGTGCAGGTTACCTTCCTGCACCTAAAATCCTTCTAAGATTTCATTTCATGGATTTTTAATTAGAAATGAGTCAATTCTATTTTCACAGCTGCTTCAACATTGCCGAGACTTTAACCAGGAGGTGCAAAAGCAGAAAGACCTTTAGTCTTTCCTCAAACCTCAATCAAGACACTTGACAAATCATGTAACCTAAGTGAAAACACCCAATGTTTCTGATTTTTAACTACTACTATCATGCTCACAGGACTATTTGAAGTAAAATCCCTTAAAGAAGGGGCACCAAGGCAGGAAAAAGGTGTGGGTTGGTTGTTTTTTAACTTTTCTTTTTGCAAAACAATCGCAGCTTTTGTTGACCACTGAAGATGGAACAGATTACAATACAAGCATTTGGCTTGTATTTTAAAGCTTCTCTGACAAGACTGTTGGATTGCTTTAACAAATCTGTGTTTCAGAGGTAACAGTTTAAGACTAAGGTCTCTTTGTAGATCTCTACTTTGTTTCTAAAAAAGTAACATATATCCACAAAGATATTTCACAATCAACACTTAATAACATCAAACCAATTTTGACGTACAGGTTGGTTTAAAACCTATGCAAAAGGGGTGGGTGAGGAACAAAGGAGATCAAGCTAGAGATCTGCTGTATTCAGAAACGGGAGCAAGAAGAACCTTAGCTTCTAGCCTTGGTTCATACTCCTTCGGACACACAGCCTGTACTTTACCTATTTCTCAAGATTCATCTAAAGACTTCATCTGATATTTTAATTGATCACCCGTGTCTGTCTGGAAGCTGCTATAATGACTGAAAAGAACAGCTATGCAACCAAAGGTTTTCTCCAGTGGTTTGAAAGTTAACTAGCCACAGGCTACTATTTCCTTCTTGTTTCGTACTACAAGATCTCAAAATTAGTACAGGTGCTGCTAAGGCTTTTCAGCAAAACCACGCACCTAGCTGACATGGAGATATTTAAAACTCATCCTACAGAAGTTTTTCCAGTTAGTTTTGCTTCTCATGTATCCATTTCCTTCTATTGCTAAAATCTAAGTAATAGATGTAAACCGTCCATTTGTGGCATTCTGTCTTTATACTTTTCTGCATGTCATAATCCTCAAAACAAGCCTCTCAAGCCAGTTGTAGTCACTTTTCACCACACCGCCTCACCCCTACAATTAGCCTATCTGGACATCAAACTGCCTACCCACTGTGCGAAATTACACAGTGCAGAGCACAGGGGGAGAAGAATGAACAACTATATTTATTCAAACTCATGATGAGAATCAACAAACCAGTTTTTCTTCATTTGTTTCTGACACCTGTGCAAATAGTTGTGTGTTCCTTTTTGGCCAAAGAAAAGGAAGCTCTCAAGAACATACACCATGCTTCAAACTAGGAGCAGCAAGTTTATAGACATACTCTTTCAACAAGTTCAGAGTAGTAAAATTTTGCAGCCAAAGACATTTGGGTAAGTGTCATAGGAAAATATTTACTTTTGAGTTATAAAGCAAGAAACTATGGACTGAACACAAACATATGGCTAGTATCCATCCTACAGGACATTTCAGAAGACAGAGGTAGGGCAAACTGACCGCATACAGATGAAATAGAAATCTGTCTAAAATCAAATCAAGTTAATTCTATTTTCTAGTTTCATCTGTGCATTTAAGTGGTACCACTCAACTAAATTAGGTCTGCCTTTGTGTTACCTCTGTGAAACAGAAGTAGTTATACACAATGCTCTGCATCTTGCAAAGGCTAAAAAGACATTTAGTATATGACCTTAGTGGCTAGGTAAATCCAGTTTAGTCACACATCGGATCAAGCAGTTTAGTCAGTGAAGAGTTGGCCTAGGCACCATATCTTTCTTGTCTTATACTACGAGAAGAACAGGTAGTAGTATAACAAGTACCAGTCCACAGTACACACATTTCCTCATGCTGCTGTTGAAGCGTGAACTTCAGTTTTCATGAAGAGGATGCAATACAAGAATTTTCCAAGAAAGCAAATTATGAGCTTCCAGAAAGCATACCAAGTGAAAACACTAAACAGTGGTGGAGAGAAAGGAAGAGAGGAGGCAGGGTTCTGGGCAAGGAGCCATGCATTGTAGATGAAAGAATTACTCATAATAAAGACAGGGTTGGTGTTTGTTTGGTTTTTTTTTTAAATACACTCCTCATCACCAGATTTTTTCTCCACTGATGTTAAACTGGAAATCAGTGATTAAAGCAAACACAGATTCCTTGTGAAAATTGAATCTTACGTGAATAAATGACAGTAATTTAGCTGAACTGAAGCATTCCTTTCTTTAAAAACCTATCTCTAATTAAAGAGCAGAAATTGAGATGGAACAAACTGTTGCTTCAAGTAAATTACTGAATCTGCACAAATTTTCTACAAATGTTTTATTAAAACAAGGTATATACTTCTTACTATGACTGGCATTACAGAAACTTCCTCTTCGGCGAGAAATCTGTATCTTCCTCAAGATAAAACAAAACAGCCAGCTTACTACTAAGTAAGTGTTCAGCTCAAATGGCACCACTGCACAGATCAGTCATAAATGTTGTTCATTTCACTTTACTGCATCCGCCTGGTACAAACAACTTTGGAATGATGAACAGAATTAAGAGAAAAGAAAAAAAGAAAGAAAACCTGCTCTGATTTCCAAGACTGCAGAATCTCAATACACCTGCCCATACAGCCTTTCCAAAAATCACCTTTGGTCTATGTTTAGGTTTAAGCTCTGCATAAACTGGCAGTTGCCCAATTTTGGATGGGAAAGCTGTGAGAAGGGGAGGAAACAGTTCTATAAGCACCATTTGTGCTGATCACTGCATACAAATACTAATCACTGCCAACAAATCACTGCACATTATGGCCTTTCATGTACTGCATCAAGTACTTAGCATGCTAAAATAACACAACAGCTACTTCCCAGCTCAGATGTCTCTTTGGTGTAGCTCAAAACCTATGTGTAGAATACACCAATTTCACAAAGGAAATGAGAACTACAAATAACCTTTTCAAATCATTGTAACATATACATACAGCTCAACTGGACTACCTCTGTTTAGGAAAAGGGAGAACAGACTGAACTTTTTTTTTTTTCTTTCATCCAAGGTATACTTTAACATGGATAATGTAGGTGCTAGAGATGACAAGAGTTCTCAGCCAAAGTTGTTACTGCACTGATGAAAAGTTACAATACATCATTCAGACAAGTATTTTCTCTTAATATTAAGAAAAAGTTTTATTAGTAGTGATGTGTTAATAGACTTTAGGTTGCTAAAGTAACAGCTGATATAAACACCCAAAATACATTTTTGGTTACACATACAAGTATGTATTAAATTGTATCGATTTTTAGCTAAATACTGTAATTCGTATAATTTAAGGTTAGTTTAACTCTTTCAAAGATTTAAGACTTAAAGGGAACCATGGTTGTCCCCAGCAGTATAAGGGAATACTTTCTAGCCCTTTCTAAGAAAACCTAACACTGAATTCACATTTTGACAGTCACTGAGGGTTTATTTGGTTAAAAAGAAAACAGAAAAAAGAAGAAAAAAAAAAAAAAAGCGCTCTCCACACTAAGCAGCTTGAAACAACAAGTTTCCAGTAAAGTATACTTACAAAGGCATTGCATAACCGTCAATTTTGGAGGCAGATTTACTATTTCTGAAAGTATACCTATGAAGTATGTTTTATCTTATGAAGGCAAAGGGAAAGGAAAAGATGAAAGGGAGAGAAATGCTAGAAAGTTGAGCAACATTGATCAGCATTGATTTACCTTCTTCATCAATCCACTTCATGGTAAAAAGCTGTTCATTGTCGAAGGAGCACATGTCTCGAACTTCATTGCACAGTCCCTCAAATGAGATGGAAGGTTCAAAATATGTTATCATGATGTCCCTGAGCAAGAGAAAAATAAATCTGAGAAACTGTACCATAATATGTAGTACTTGATCATCAGCTCTAACACATTCCATATACCACTAATATAAAACATCCCTGCTGCAGCCCCCTAAAAAAAATTAAAGTCAAATAAAACACATAAGTTCCTTTCCTATAGCAAAGTTAGGCTCCAAGTGATTTTTATTGCCAACTACTTGACGTTTAATCTTCCAGCTATCTGCTTAAGGAAAACTAAGATTTAAATGCCCAAATAACTATGAAGTGAGTCGCAGCAGATAGTAACCACACACAGAAATGAGATATATTATACCAGTGGAAACCAAAAGATGAAATGCCTTTGCTACTTTAATAGCTATTTTGTTATTAGGCATCAAAATATTGTAAGAACGTACACATTTTCTCCAACTAAATTTTGATTGTGTAGATACGAAAAATTACTGAAGATGATTAAAGAGGTTTCCTAGTGGAAGGGATCCTAGTTGGGGGGAATGTTCCAAATAGTGAAAGTGGAGGTGGAGAGGGGGGAGTAAGAAAGAGAGAGGTGAGAGACCCCCATGAGGCTTCATTGCCACGAGGAGGAAAGGGGACAGAGAGGTATATACTTAGAATTAAAATTTACTACTTTAGTTTTATGCAGAATGGGTATTTCTGCTATAATTAAAAGTTAGTTAACCTGGTGTTTTAAATATGTTAACATGAAATGCTGACCAATTGTCTTGGTATTTGCTGGGCCTTAAAGGGGAATGGGTGACTCAGGGTTGCAGGCCTCTAAACAAAGGATTTCAGAGATACAGTTCAGAGGAAGGGGGAAGGCTGTTTACAACACTATTCTACAAACACCTCATGGTAAGCCCAACGTTCGTGCTATGAGACTAATCTTCCCATAAAGCCTTCAGCTCGTTGGGATTTGTTTCAGTTCCTGCCAGCCACCAGCAGTACTTGGTGGATGGAAAAAAATAATAGGAGCAACAGACAAAGTTTATATTTGGTCAAAATTCACATCAACATACCTACTACACTGAAGCATACATATACAGCAAGTTAAACATATTTAAAACATCTTGTGCATGGGCAGAGTGGTATCAAGGTGACTTAACGTAAAATACTGTAGTCACTGTCCCTGTACTGAACCACTTGCAGAAGCAGAAGAGAACACACACTATAAACATGCTTGCCTGAGGCTTCTTTAAGTTCAGCAGCATGAATAAAATACACTAGCAATTTCTAAGCACACTAGAAGAACAGCTAGCCTACTTCTGGATTTATGAGCATGATCACAGTTCCTGTAGTTAGGGGAAAGACTCCAGTAAACAGTTAGGATAGTGAAATGTTACCTCTTCCATAACGTGAATAAAGCAGTCAAAAAGCTGCTACATTATTTGGTTGAGGAATTGCTCCTCTTCTTTCCACGAGACAAAATGCAAAACAAGGCTGTATTTGGACCCCAGTATTTAGACACAGTACTGTACTTTGGGGCAAATGGGGCTTCTTTTGAAACCCCTGATTGCACCCATCCCACGAGGCAAACTGTGTTCTCTCTGATACAAAGGTCTCCCTTTGCATCCTCTCTCAAAACCCACAAACTTCAAACCCAATGCCAATGTTTGTCTCTGCGAAAGGAGGCAGATTTAACAGCACACTACTGTTACAGACACACAGGCATCAACTGAAGAGAAACCCACGAGGTATTAGAAGGCAAAGTCTCAACCTGTATTTCCTGTTTTTCAGGGAAGGAAATAAGGCACTGCTTACTTAGCGACTTCACTGATTTTGTGCTAAAGTTTACCATCACTTCATTAATTCACATTTTAGCGCAGATATATTTGGAATATTTTCTTAAACAAAATTAAGTTCTGAAGGGCACTGAGAAGTCAGAGATAAGTATTTCAACTACTGCAGTTTATTTTGTGATTGAACTAGTCAGTAATGGGAGAGTTTATGTTAAAAGAAGTGGCGTATACATGACTATTATTGTCAGACATGTGAGAAAGAGTAAGGTGACAGACCATAATCTCAAGAGACTACAATCACTGATGCTCTGTCAAAAACTAAAGATTAAAAAACCCAATAATTAGCAAAATCTGTTCAGCAGGTTTTTTAATTTGATGGTTCAAGTCCACTTAAAATGGGTTTGTCTGTACTACAGTGAACAGAAAAAGTCACAATGTTAAGATGTACTGAACATGAACAGTCCAGGAATCCCTCCATATGTATCAAGTAAAAGCTGGTACCAACTGGAAAAAAACCCTGCCACCCTCTTCCTACTTGTTGCTACCTTTAAGCAGCAAAATAGTTGCTCTTCAAATAAAAGGAAAGTTTAATTATTTTATAATTTAAGTTCTCTGAATAACTACTCTAATACCTCTAACGGGACTGTAGCCGACAGTTACTAAAGATATTCAGAATACCTTACTGTCTCTGTTTTAACACACACTAATCAGTCTTTCAGAGAACCCCAGCTAACAGCAGCATAAATATATATATATATGTGTGTATGCAAGTATGAACAAGGTTCCACAAGCAACATTTAGCACTTTTCCTCCAGAAGTAAAGCCAGCTTTACATGACACAGAAATGAAAGATTACAGGTCTTCCTAGAAGCTTTATTTTGCCATTTTAACTATAGTGATGACACTGGCATTTTCTCCTGGGACAGGTCTCACTTTCAGAGCAGTTCTATTACCACACCTTTGCATTATATTTTTCTATATGCATTATATATATATTAGATATGCATTTTCCACATTTCCTGCACCTAATACAGCACTGATGATGTCTTCGTTAGGAAAAAGCTGTATTCATTCAAACTAAGACAAAGCTAAATTCTACTGAGAAGAAACGCGGCATTCTAAACAAAAATTAGCAGGCCAAGTTAATGTGGACCATAGCCTGCTGACCTGCATGAAAATACACAAAATGCTTTCATTCACTAAGACGTGGGGAATAATTTCTCGACGACAGCCCTTTCCTTCTGATGAAGATAAGCTTATGCACTGCTTTTCTAAGTGTCTTTGTTACAAAGCTATTCTAAGACATAATATCCTTATTTGTCTCCTTATGACACATACAAGGAATTAGAAGAAAATCTGATTCAAGCACACCCTTTTCACCACCACATTTGGATGTGTCAACTGACTTCTGCTATGGAAGCATCAGGTTTTTTAGAATTTGTTTTAGCACTATTATAATAGCTCTTAATCAGGGATCTGTGAGTAGGAAACATGCAAATAAACAAGACAGTACTTGTCCTGAATTACTTTCACTTGAAATGTTGTCATGTATATCTTCCATAAATATTACTAAAGGATCATTTTATTCAGACTAATAAAAGGCCTGCATGAATCAATACCTTGCAAATGTAAGGATCAGTAAAAGATAAACCATAGGAAGACTGAGAACATGCAAATGGTGAATCTAAACACAAACACTGGAGAACAGATTTTAAATATCTCTGGAAGATCACTAACCTCATCACCATCTTCCCCATCTTTCCTGTGATCAAACAGCTTTTCTCATGCTTTGTCTTTTACAGATCATCCAACAGTCATAACATCCTCTAACAAAAACACCCACAAGCAAACAACCTTCCCCCCCCATGCCAACAGTGAAATGCAATTCCATATCAGTATCTCATTTTTTACTTCTGAGCTTAAACTTCTGTGAGGGAATAATCCACTGTAAGAACAGAAACTACTGCCTCAGATTTTTCCACCTGCAGCATAATACAGCTATCACGTACTATGTATGTGGACATACACAGATACACAATCACATACTGTCTACATATCACACACCTAGGTCATTCATTAAGGCTTTTGATAACAGCTAATTATAGCTCACTGGAATTAATCCACATGACTCTTGGTGAATTATGCTGTTTCAGTGTCATTTCAGTACCACAAGGTGCAGGAACTGCCATTCAAAACATTTTAAAGCATCTCCTTCCCCCGTAGAAGTCTGAGATCTCAACCTGCCTGCTCCTGCAATCTCTTTTTCCGGAAAAAATACATCACCAGAAAATGAAATAAATGTTGAAAGAGCAAGAAGAAACATGTGAAAACATGTTTGTAGGCTTAGACCAAAGCTTTCTTAAGCTGAACGCTCTCCTATATGGAACTCGATCCTCAACAGACAACATAAGACATTGAGCTGAAGAGCTGATCAGTAACTGCTCAAGACAAAAGAATAATATAAAGAAAGGATGCAAGAACTCAAAAATTCTTATGAAAGTTGTTAGTTTTTTGGAAATATTGATGGACATACATTTTGATTTTACAATTAAAATTGAACTTTTTTCTCCCCCACACCTTCCCCACTCACATTAATGTATTAAAATTAAGACAAGAAGCAAGTTTAACATGTATCACAAGAGGACTGTCAGGAGTATTCTTCGTTTGAACCAAACCAAACTGAAGGTGAGCAAAGCATTGGTAACTATGCCTTTACCTGTAAGTCTAACACACATTACAGCCCACATGGTCCAAACAGTGCAAAATCAATGTCAGACACAGACAGAACGCAAGCCAGCAGTTCTAACTATGACAGAAAAATGGTTCTTCAAGTGTGCTGTTTGTTTGGTTTTGTTTCTTTTTTTAAATCAGCAACAATAATTCCACAGGATTCCTAGAGCACAAGAACCTGTTCTCTATTGCTACAATGCAGTCCTCCTCACAGGTACCAATGCTGTAATAGCTTCTTGTACTGAACTGACAAAAAGCACCTAGAACAAAAGAGATAAAAGGTAAACTGAGTAATATCAAAGCTAAAATGGTTGTAATTACAGATGCTATTCGGTGCCATGCATTTGAAGCTGCTACACTTTGTTACTGTATCAACAAAAAAGTATGTAAACATTTGGTGTAAAAGAGTAAATTCCCTAAGAACTCACTCAGGAACCTCTGTTATACACACTGCAGAGATTACAGTAGGTCTTTACAATAGGTAAGACTATTTTCAGCATTTTAAACAACCAGCCCTATGAGACAGATAAGCGTGGCTTACCTGAGAGAAGGAAATACCTGGATAAACTCAACTTAATGCCCTAATTCCCAAGTCTCCGGGAATTCCCTATCCCCTTATTCTCATGATCTCTGTTCAGTTTAGGAAAATCTTCCCTCCTGGTTTTACGTATTTCATGAATTTAAGATAAAGAATTACCACTGCACAGCTGAGTGAAACAAAAACCCTTCAAAGATCTCTTCGCTAAAGTCTTTGTCTTGGCTGAGAAAAGCAATTAGGCTCTTGGCCAGACTAAGTGCTGTTTTGGGGATTCAGGTTCCTATCTGCTCTGAGTTGGTAAGTGTGGAGTCTCGAGCCCCAGGGAAGTATCCAGACTATCAGATTCCCAACCGTTTCAAGAACAATCTGTGCTTCTGAGTTGCTGGGTTTTTTTCTTTAATGAGAAGTTCTAAAAGATGAAAAGACCTTCCTAGCAAGGCTTTCACAGTAACTTCTACAACCCACTTAAATGCTTCTATTAAAATTAAATTAAGAGATTAACATTTCCTGATTAATACTATTTCCCATTAAATCCTCTATCCAGCTCTAATTTTGAGACAGTTTATTTGACAAAAGGAGAAAAAGCTGCCTTTTGCATCAGCATTTAGATCCTCAGTCTCCAAGTTGTTTCAGTGTAAGTTCAGGTAAAGTGTTCAGCTTTGATACCCACTTCTTGATAGCGCTAGTCTGAGAAGCAGGCATGAGACCTCCTGTTGTAAGAAAGCAGAGAGAATAATTTGTTTAGATCTCTAAACAAATCATGACCAAGGCATTCAGCTTGTTAGGTTTGTTGGTATTCACAATGGTTAGCCAACACCCTATATGACTCCGTATCATTACTAAAAGTAAACTGATGTTTGCATTAACAGATAAACAGTCTATACATTAGACCTAAATGAAACATTCCAGTGCTTTCGAAATTATTACCCAATTTCAATATTCAAAGTGTCATAAGCCAGCATTCCCGTCCAATATAGCAGTTTTCTTCCTCACTCCCACAACCCTGAGCTGCTTTCTCTCTCTTCTTTGCACCACAGCCTCCCTATACTAAAGCAAGAATTCATGTGATCCAATGTGGAAATGATCAAGATTAAAACTGAACCAGCAGAAGACAAACCGTTTTAACCCAGAAAAGTTCTCACTTTAGTTCACTGCCTGATCAAAGGAACACTAGCTGATAGCCAGGGGCATATCCATGACATTAAGGAATGATGGATTAAGGGGACGTAAAACAAAGAGCTTGGAATTTCACATACTATTACTTTGGCAGTTTTTCACACATCCTTTAAAGCCACAGATTGTGCCAGCCTCTACAGTACTTCCATAGACTTTTGTCAAGAAAAGTCCCAAAGCCAGAAATCAAACACAGTAGCAAACACCAAGTGCTCAGCATGGTTCCTATATCTCTCCTTAAAAATATAAAGCTAGAGATAACAGATAGTAAATACTGCAAATATATTTTTTCCTACTTAATACAGACAACTAGAAGGAAGCTGTTGAGAGTATCATGTGTTCACTCTTAATCCAAAAATGCAACCTACATTTTTTTCTGCTTACATCACCTCCTCTCAGACTTAATGGCCCAATGAACCACTATCAACCCTTGCACTCAAACCTTAAAGTTAGGTCCTCTGTTACTATTTAATAGGGGATTGTGAACCCAAAGCAGAATGCTGCTTCTGCCTTCTATGCTATTATTGGAGAGCCATTGAATTAGACCTGCAAAATTCAGATGTTGCTATGCAGATCTCTAGCACATTTTTTTTCCAGAAGTGTAACTGACAGTAGTCTTAGTTACCATTGACAGACTCCCTCAGAAGTCACTCAGTCCCTGAGAAACACCCTAAAACCTGATGAAATAGGTTTTCATCCAAACACTGTCTTCCTTTAGACCCAAGCACCATTTAACACAGAGAGACCAACACCAAAGCTAGATTCTGAACATATCTGTTTTTGGTTTTTTTTTGAAGTATGAATTTTGGCATGTGTCCCGCAATAAAGCGCTACAAAGGAACACGCAGTTATTCCTGGCAGCAGGTAAGGCAGCGGTGCGGCGGGTGCGCGCAGGGCAGGGCAGGGAGGGCCCCCCGGGTACAGCCCCGCTCCCCCCCGGGCCCAGCCCCGCTCCCCCGTCAGGCCGCGGCGGGACGCAGGATCCGGACCCCCGGCCCCCAACACCTGAGGAGCGGCTCCTCCGAACACAGGTCCCATCATCGCACCCCGGTTCAGAGCGGCACCCGAGAGCCATTTTCACGCGGCTCTTCAGTCGGGGCGGGGGTCCCTCTTTTCCCTCTCCGCCACAAACAAGCGGATATCCAGGGCTTGAGGTGGTAATGTCTCGGCACACGCACCGAAAAGCCGGTGTATGAGGCACCGCCGTACAGAGCCACCGCTGACGGAAACCCGCGCTGACAAGAGCTCCGGCCACCGGCGGAGAGCCGGGGATGTTCCAGGGCCACCGCGCCACGGCACCGGAGGGGAGCCCGCCCCGAGCGCCCCAACACACTATCGCGGCCCCGCCAACCCGGGGGCACAGCCCCCCCAGAGCCCGGGCCCAGCACCCCCAGCTCCCGAGGTGCCGGGCCAGGCCCGGCCGCGCCGCTCCGCCCCGGGCGCTGGCGAAAGCCTCTCCTCAGACCGGCCGCCGCCCCCCCGGGCCCCACCTCCGTGCTCACCCCTTGTAGTAGGCCTTCACCCGGACCTGGTGGGCGCTGTCCCCGCCGAAGCTGCCCCCTCCGCCGCCCGGAGCCGACATGGTGCTGTTGCCGCTGCTGTCCCGCTGCGTCGGCATCCCCCTCTCCGCGGCGGGCGGCACCGCCCGGGGCGGCGGGCGAGCGGCCCAGGGGAGGGCAGGGGGAGTGGGAGGCGGCGGCGGCGGCTGCGCGACCCCCGCCGCTCCCCGCCGCGCCGCGGCCCCGCCTCCTCCTCACAGCGCCAGCCCGAGGCGGGTGGGACCACGGCGGGTGGGGGGACCAGCGGAGAACGGGCAGGGGGAGAGCGCGGAGCCGCGCGGGACGGCGGCAGAGGAGAGCACGGGCCCTGCCACAGCAGGGAGCAGCTGCCCGGTGCACGGCCGGCCGGCAGCTCTGCCGCCCGGGGAAGGCGGGCGCCACGCCTCTCGTGTGCCTCCCCCCTCCGCGTGCTACGTGGGCTCTTCCCCGCGGGGCTCCGGCGTACACCTGCGGAGCGGAGTGCTCCACGCCGAAGCGGAAGGGGGGAGCCGGCGGCGCGGAGGCAGCAGGGGGCTCCGCAGGGAAGCTGCCGCAGCGGGTGGCTCCTGAAGCCGCCCGACAGCCCCTCTTCGCCGGCCCCCGCGTCCCGAGCGGCGGCGCGCCCCGCTGCCTCCCCGCCGCTTGGTATGGCCCACCGCGAGGCATGCTGGGACTGCGGGGCGGCCCCGCGGCCCTGGCGCCGGCTAGGCGGGAGGCCGGCGGCGGGCAGCGCCCCGCGTACCGGGCGGCTGCGGGCTGGGCCGGGCCGGGCACGCCGAGCAGCCTCTTCTGACTTTCAGGCGTCCGGCCTCATTTGGCAGCGGCTCGTCCTGCAGGGCTTCGCCCCGCCGGAGCTGCGCTTAGGAGAGGGAGCAGAGGAGGAAAATTTGTCGTTTTACTTTGGTACAAACAGGATTGTCCTAATTTTCGGACTTAACAAGCCAGAAACGCCGTCAGTAGTGCTTGGTGGGAAGCAGCTGCTCCGCCTGCAAGCAGCCGGGGTGTAGCCTGCGTGCCAGGCCCTGCAGCTGAGCTGTTTGGCGGAACCAAACCCACCGCTACCACCCCAGCACCAGGAAAAAGTGTCTCGGACACGTCTGTGTTCCTTCGCGATTGGTTTCATACCGTGATTCCTTCATTTATGTCCTCACTACCAACCCGATTTGAGAGGTGCCACAGAAAGTTCAGGATTTTAAGACTGAACCATTGCAGAAGTAGCACGCAGCCCTTCAGCAGCCAGCGCAGAGCTGGCAGGCTGCTGGCACTGCTATGGCAACATGCTTCTTACAGCTGCTGGTCACTGAAACATTTTCTGTAAGAACTCTAAAGAATCCATGCAATGATGAATTGCCCACAAGACAGTATATTTGGTTAAGGTGCAGCTTTAGTTACCATATATGAAATGGCAAAGATACTTTTTAAGACAGTAACATAGCAGTAACATGCTTTTTAACTAGGCAGGGTAAACAGGGATGGTTAACAAAAGTTTTTTTATTCAAACTGTTAATCATAAACCACCTTTATCACTGCAAGCAGTATGCCCTTCCAGTTTCCCTATTTAACAATACATCAGTACTTTCTCTGGTAACACATACTTATATTCCCCAATGCTCCCTAAGCAGATGGATGTTTCTGGCAATCCTAAGAAATAAGGAAGGTTTGGGTTTTTTCTGCTACAGTAAAAACAATTCCTTTTTTCTACTACCCCCCTGCAAACTCCAGTCACTATCACATCTGGCTGCCTGTATTACCGCACCATGGAGGTGAGCTTTTTGTGTTCATGTACAGGCTGCTACATGAGAGCTGCACTTTCCAGTCAACACACCTCACTTTGATAAAACAACTTACTGATTCATTTGCTGTTTACCTTAGGTGTGGTTACAAAATTTTTTTCATGCTACTTGACCTTCCTGCACTATTGTGGTTGGGTTTTTTTCTCAGAAGAAAGTTACTTGCTCCACCCAGCTTCCACACATTCTTACATCCTTTCCGTACAAGAGGAAGTACATGGCTGTATCTGAACTCATATACTGCAAGCAGGACTTCCAATGTTTTCTATCTCCTACTGGATCACCAAGAGTATTTCAGCATCAGTCTTCACTTTCCCTACACCTTCTTTTTTAACCTATGAAAATTCCTATTACCTCCTACTGAATCACCATGTTATCTTTTATAGAAACCTGGCATCCCCATTAGACCTGGTACATTGTCACTGCTTGCCACAGGCAGTCCACCTGTGGTAACTGCTTCAACCCTTGGGTTTAGGGTTGAGTTCAAGCTCATCTGTAACACCTTGGATGGTATTGGAGTTTTGCAAGACACCTGCTGAGACTTTTTCTTTGCAAAGTACTTATCTATGCCAACTAACTGCTAGGTATCTAGCAATTTTTCTTCCCCCTTCATGTCCACGTATCAGCTGGTCAAATTGCATTATGAAGAAACCACCAACCTAACTGCAGAACGTATTGCTGATCTACATTTTACTATGTTCCCATCGCTTTTATCAAGTTTTTAACCAACTTCATTTTCATTCACACAACCGGTTCTCTTATCAAATACTTAAGTGTGTCACTAACTACCCATAACTATCCATAACTGTCCAATGCAGCAGTTTTCTTCCTAACTCTCAATGGACTGAGCCGCTTGCTTTCTGTATCACTGGGAATACAAGCAACTTCGAAAACACTATATACCTGGAGACTATTTAGTAATGTTACTGAATGCTTAGACACAGAAAACATCTCTTTGATAAGAGGAAGACATCACGGAGAGGGCAAGGTGCCGAGTTGGTCAAGATGACCCATGTAAACTGACTTAGGCCTATGTGGCATAGTGGCTACTTGTCTTTACAGAGGTTGGGCTTTGCTCATCTATGCCAGGTAATATGCAGCAGCTGCTATTTTTATTATTGGAATTAGCATATAGGAATTATTGACGTAATTCAACTCTGACCAGTTATGGTTAATTTAGATGGAGAAGCTGTCTTCCCCACAGCAGAGAAAGGCTCAGAGCCAAGATTTTGTACTGAAAGCTAAGTTAAAAGTTCACCACCATCATCCTGGCTGAAGCTGCTGAGGTCTCTGAGCCACCAACGTGGAAAAGCACTAGAAGCAGCTACGTCCCTGACCTTAAATCTCCCAAAAGCACTCTCAAACTGCATGCTGCATGTCCTTCATTTTCCTGCTGTAGCTAAAACACAAAGTCAGTAAAACTTACTTGCCACAGGCCTTAGCAACACAGAGCTCAACTCTACCGCTCCCACAGGAAAATTCAAGCAAACATCGCTGCTGCCGTGCTCAGCTCACCACGCAGCAGCACAGGCTATGGCGGGCCCTGAGGGGAGCCCAGGTCCCTCACCCCTGCCAGGCCGCAGCTCCCCACCACCGCCTTCCTGTGCTACCCTGAAGCCAGCCGCTACCTCACTGCTGCCCGAGAGCCGCCCGAGGGCCTCCGCGGGGCCGCCCACAGCGCGCACCCGGCCGCAGCACCTCACGGACGACGCCAGGCTCCGGCGACAACATGGCGGCGGGGCCCGTCACGTGCCCGGCGGCGGCGGCGGCCAGCGCGCCTGCGCGGCACCTCCCCCGGAGGGAGGCGAGAAGATGGCGGAAGCGGAGTGAGCGCCTTGTCCGAGGCGAGTCTCCCGGCGGGATGCGCGGAGGAGGGGGAGCGGCAGCGGCAGGCCCTGGCTGGGTCGTGGCGGGGCGCGTAGGCGGGAGCCGCCACCTGACATCGCCCCGGCGGCGGGCCGGCCCCGGCGGGGAGCGGGTGCCTCGCCTCCCGCCCACCTTCCCTCCCTCCCCGGCGGTGGCTGGCGCCTGCGGGGCCGCTGGGGGGGCGGCGGCGGCGGCGGCGCTGGGCCGGAGCGTGGCCGCCGGTTGTGGCGGCGGCGGGGCTGGGCTGGGCGAGGGGCCGGTGCGGGGGGCTGAGCGGGCGGGTCAGCCCGGCCTGCGGCGGGGAGCGGCGCCCAGGGGCCCTGCAGCTGCCGGCCGAGCCCCGGGGTCCCTCAGCGCGCCGGCGGCCCCTGCCGGGCCGGGCACCCCGCGCCGCTGCACCGCACGGCGGGGGTTGTCTTTCCACTGAGCATAGTTTAAATTGTATTTATTTAAACACAACCCCCAGGGTCTGGGCAGGGTTGGCCGGCACTTCAACTGGAGTGGCGGGGGAAGAGGGGTTACCTCGGAGCCCTCAGTCACATACAGGGCCCTCAGGGGCTGGGCTCGCAGGAAACTCATTTTTCTTGTGTGGTTTGTACCCTTGGAGAGCTGTAAGGAGAGGTCATGAATGGAAAGAATTAAGAACAAACTATATGTTAAAAAAAATTGCTGATTTTCAAATGCCAGTTATGGTTACAGATTGTCAGCAGTGTTTGTTATTACCATGACACTTACTGGAAGTCAAACTTCTTCAAACATGACATTCGTATCCACCGTGAAGGCAGTTTAACACCATTGGTACAGAATAGCAGGTATTTCTTTACTTCAGGTATTTGCTTTGGCCAAAAAATATGAAGAAAACAAAACTTCTGAGTATTTAAGTTATGAACGGTGTAATTTGAAATCCTGTGGTGTCTCATACTGTTACTGCTTGAATAAATACTTATTTTCAATATAGTTTTGTTGTGCTTTGTGTTTTGGGCTTGCTTAAATGCATCGTGGTTGTTTAAAGTCAGAATTTGGTGCATTTTCTAAAACTTTGCATTACAGACATTATTTTGAGTTAGGTTCTAACAGGCAATACCATTGTAGGATTTTCATCGTACATATAACAAAATTAATTTTATGATAGGAGTTTTGCCTCTTTGATATTGTTGAGTACTCCGTGAACAATTTTAGAAGATTATTTTCAATTGTATCTTGAGATTTTTTTTTATAGTGGTTCTGCATATACAGCATTGTAAAGTAAATGAAAGCAACGCTGTAAAGGCAGTCTGATTTTAAGTCTGTAATGGTTTTTATGCTTTCTGTCATAAAATATCCATCTGTTAAATTGTAATGGTTTCTTTATTAAAATCACCACTTTTTCTGTATTTCCTCTTCTCCCTTAAACACTCCACTCCTCACTTGAAGAGAGGAGAGGCTTCTGACAAGTGTCATCTGTTGAAACACTTTACTAATCTTTTGCCAAAAGAGGGCACGCGATTTCTGCCTGTTAACACTGTGCTGTGCAGTGCTTGCGTGGTGGTGGGACCAAGGGGTGGCCAGCAAGCATCTCAGGCCGGTCTAAGGGAGGTGTGGCAGGAGGATTGGAGATGCACCTCAGTGGCAGGCCACGCTGAACAAAAGTTTAGGTGCTCTTTTTCCTGTTTTCATTGTACATCCATTGTGAGAACGACTTTGGTGATGACAAAATTATTTTTGAAAATTAGACACTTTCAGCTAAAGGATTAATAGCTCTCATGGGGTGAACTTCTGATGGAATACCTAGCAGAGCAGGATATGTTGCACATCTCGCTAATAATACATCTAAAATGTGGCTGAGAATGAAGGAAATTAAACATCCAATGTTGTTTTCTTAGGCTAATTTAACTGGTTGCATAACTCTGCTAAAACTAGCTAGACAAGCTGTAGGTGTAAATATTTTGATGTGCTTTTAATGTTCTCTGGAGGAGACAGGAGTTTTTTTCAAGGTACTTTTCATTAATGTTATGTGAAATTAATGTAAAGTGGTTTTAGAAGTAATGCTGTCTTCATTGCAATTGAAGTGGCTAACCCATGTATGTTAACTTGTGCTCTAATGTAGGTAGACAAATGGCATTAATAATGCACAACAGATCTGAGTATTTAACAATAAAGTCCCATTTTTTTCCCTCGGTTCTAATAGTAGGGATCTCTGCTTTTATAGCACGCTTTATTGCCATGAATTTTCTTTGATGTCAAAACATATGCAAGTATGCAATACAATGGTAGGCGTGAGGTCCTTAGGTGACCATACATCTATTAAAGTTCAGATATTCCAAGTGCTCAGGAGCTATGGGATCATGTGCGGTTCTCTGCTTGCAAAGTAGTCATGTTTTGAGAGGTGAAGGTAGCAGCCTGGCAGCGTTGCATTCTGCTTTCAGCTGTGCGAGTTGAAACTCTACTAATTTTGTTCCCGTTTGATGCAGCATCCAATGGGTGGCTTGTTAAGCCACTTGGCAATGCTGATTTTTCCCTAGCACATTGCAGCTCTCGCAACGATTATTTTTCTGAGCCAGCCTTTATTGTAAGAAGGAAACACATTTTCGCCTCCCTTCCCCCCACCCTTTTCTTAACATCCTTTTAAAAGCAATAAACAGCAACTATGCTATTTCCTGTTAATCGTAATACTAATAATGAAAAAGAAACTAAACTAAACACCCCTCATATATTGAGATAGGTGATTCATTTTGGTTTTTAAGATGCTATTTTGGGAGAGAGGTTGTGCTCTGCAAGAAAGGGACATCTCACAACACTGGGGAGGAATCATCAGAGATGCTTAAATAGGTAGTTTCTTCTTTGGCTCTTACTGTATTTTGTGAGGTAGTGCTGTAAAAAGTAAAAGCATTTTTCTCTACATCCTTTCCATCTCTTTCCAAATAGAGCATGCCACTGTTGATTTTTGCCGAGAACATGTTTTGCTCAATGTACAGAGTGGTCAGCCAGCAGTTTCAGTGTTATGCTGTGGGGAAGAGGGATGCAGCAGCACTCCTGTGTAGCTTGCTGGAAATCATGTGTGTATTCCTAAAGTGGTCACCTTTTGCTACTCTTGATGAATCTTAGAAGATTATAAACACATCTCTCAGCAAATTTCATCACACAGTAGGAAATACTACAAATTTCTTCCCCATTTGAAAAATTGTCCATTATTCTATCTCCGCGAAGCTTAGATGTTTTTTATTATTATTTTTTGCCTTTAAAAATCAGTGTGTACTGTCCTTCTGTTTGTGAACTACTTTTATTTCAATTCTGCCAGGCTGGACGAACGCTGCACAGCTATGGAGAATGAACCAAACACAACAACATGTTCTGCGTCTACAACTACTATCACTACCACCTCCACTTCCCGGACACAGCTACCACAGATATCTGTCTACAGCGGCTCTGACAGGCATGCCGTCCAGGTACTGGGCTATGAGGTGCTCTTTCCTGTCCTGTACAGTGCTCTCAAATATAGGCATTGGACAATACTTTACACAGGATTTATTTTTCACTCTTAATTTCTGTTTTCTCAGTATCTGACTTTCTGCTTTTCAGAAGATACTGTTTACAGAAGGGTATCAGACCACTTAAGAATAGTGCAGAGTACAGGCCTGCCTGCCAGATAAGGGAGGGTGGAAATGCTATGCTAGAAAGTTTGGATTTTTTCACCATTCTTAGGGGTAGGGATTATTAATGTAAGCCTTTACAAAATAATGCAAAATTAAAGCTGTTTGTCTGACCAGCGTTGACTACAGGGATCCAGGGGTATCTGTGTGTGTAGCTGCTGCTTTGGGTCCAGCCCCCTGTTGCTGTTAAGTTGGGTCTCCTCAAACTGTACAGTCCATTCCATTGGGTTTGGTAATTGAGTCTCTCACGCGCTATCCTGATCTTTCAAAAAGCAGAACATTGTGTAGGACTTGTGGACAAGAACCTCAGAGGCTTGGATGTTGTGTTATGAATGATGCTGTGATGTCAGCTGATTGTCAGGCTTTCCTTGAAAACGTGAATATATGTATGTTGACTATATTCTGTGACTTGGTTGAAAACAGTGATGGAGCAAGTTCAGTATTACATAATTGATGTGAAAAGAATTTATTTGGTTTTGTTTCCTTGTAAAGGTGAACTTCAGCATCATGTCAGCATGGTGTTTTCTTTATAATTGTAATTAATTACCTACTGATTCACCACAGGTTATTCAGCAGGCCTTGCATCGTCCTCCTAGCTCAGCTGCTCAGTACCTCCAGCAGATGTATGCAGCCCAACAGCAGCATCTAATGCTGCAGACTGCTGCTTTGCAGCAGCAGCACTTAAGCAGTACCCAATTTCAGAGTCTGGCAACTGTACCACAGGTGAGAGTGAAGATTACTGAAAAAGAATGGTGTACTACTTTCTAGAGTAGGGCTACAATTCTAGAGCATTGTCAAACATAATAACAGCTTAAGTGCCTGAGCTTAATGCCTCCCAAGAATTCACTGTTATATTTTAATGGTTTTGTTATTTTTAAATTGTCTCTTCCTCGAAACAGTTGGGAGGATTTTGTCCAGTGTTGTAGATGCTCCAGTAGGCAACCATTCCATGCTTTATTGCATACATTATAATGCATCATGTAAATCATCAAACAGTAATAAAATAAATAGTAAAAATAGACTACTTCAATCTTCATCCCATGTTTTTGTCTAAAAGTTGATGGGGAAATCAATGAATAGCAATGTATCTTAGTGAAATCAAATAAAAATAATGAACATCTGGTATCTTAGCGTGTTTTGCCACACATCTGGCTGCATTATAAGTAATGGCAAAATTAAATTTTAACTCTTGAGTGTGGAAGTGCAGGAAGTCAATGACATTTAATTTCTGAAGCAGAGCTTTTAACATTAGTGAAAACTGGAGGAGACCCATTTTGAAAACTCAAGCAGTGGAAGGATTTCCTTTGACTTCAGATTGAGAATACTGTCTCACAGAGATAGGTGGTGGTTAGTGACTGTACACATGGAAATGCTAAAAGAGAGTTAAAGACTTCAGGAGCAGGGCTGTTTGTTGGCAGAACTGGGACTGACTCTTCTGTGTGCCTGGCTTTTTCTTCTATACCTTTACCATTAGATCGTGGTAATATATTGATTTGTCATTCTTTTTGTGACAGAACTGTGTGTGCATATGCAGTTACTGAGACAGAGCAAAGAAAATCAGATTGGGGAAGTCTAAGAAGTTAGGTATGCAGTCTGTTAACACAGAAACTGAAATCACTGTCCCTGTATTGATCTGAAGGGATGGAATGGCGTAGTTACAGACATTAGATGTGCATACATAAATTACCATTCTAGAATATGAGGATGTTCTTTACAGCATTGATAAAGTTTGTTTTATTTTTAGAGGATTCTAATCATAGTAAAAATTATGATGTGAGTTTTAATAATGACGGTTTTTAATGATGTCACATTTTAAGTTCTGAGCACCCTAGGTGTAGTGAGCTGATCAGTTCCATCATTACCAGTTTGATAGGTTTTACCTCTGATAGTTTTTGTGCAAGTCTTGATCTGCAAGAATCAGAGTGCCTGAAATTGGGTAGGAATTCAAGGCATTTAGCACCTTGCAGATAGCATTCCATGGTGCAGAGTGCACTTTGCTGAAAACTACTTCCACTGAGTAAAGTTTTTACTGTTAACTTAGAGAAAAGGTAATGGTAGAGAGGGATGTTTCTAATGGTTTATGCAATAATATGAACATCACGTAAACACTTTTTGATTTCAATATTTGACACATATTCTTGCTGTTTAGGCAAGCCTGTCAGGTGGGAGGCAATGCACTTCCCCCACTGGGAGTGTCACTCAGCAGTCAAGCATGTCGCAGACCTCGGTACGTAACTGAACAAAGACCTCCATCCATTCTCAACCCCTCTCGGTTATTATATAACTACCTGGAAAAACAGGAAAAGTTTTAGTATTTAAATTTGCATAGTTAAAAGTAGTATTACAGAAAGAGTAAATAGAAGTATGATGAGTCTGTAGTAAGTGTTGGCTGTGCTTCCAGTGTCCGCCGTAGTTGCTGGCCTGTGTTGGAGGCTTCCCTGCTCCCAGCCTCATCTTGGTGCTCCGAGGGGCAGCTCCTCAGTCCACAAGCACTAGTGACTGTTCAGACCGCTGCAGGAGTCACTCCCTGAGCTTTCATCTCTCACATGATTTCTTACTGGATTTGTCACATTAGTTTCTTTATTCAGGGCACTATCGTAGGTTAAAATTGTAACTGTGTATCAGTGATTGAAGAGCACCACATCTAAAGAATCCGAGTCAGTGCTCACATATAGATCTTTATGAAACTGATCATATGTAACGTTCATTCTTTTATTGATATCATCTTTTATCATGCATCTTTTATGCACTTTCAATTATTTCATCCATATTCTAGGCATGTGCTCAGGTTTCAGTTGTTAGCAGCTCTGTGTTCAGTTCATGCTGTATTTCTTTAAGCGGCATCTTCAGACATGTAATTTGCACAGGCTGTTATGTACACTTACACAGTTGTCTTGAGTAGGACTTTGTTAGTCCTACAGACATCCTGCTTATTAATCATGCCCTTAAGCTGTTCATGACTTCAGTGCATAGCTTCAGTGATTCAACTATATATATTTTTAAGCTCTCATAGCATTGCTTTGGCTTACAGTTGTTAGAAGTAAAATCCTTAATTCATTACGTTTAGGAGGGAAAGTCTTCAAAGATGTCTGATGTTAAACTAACAGAATAATTGGGCTGGGATTTTTCAAGGAAATCTTTTGAGTAAGTGATGAAAAAGAGCTGGGCACTTAACTCTGTTAGACTGGTTAGAGGAAAAAAAAAGAAAAAAACAAACCCACAACCACTCTTGTTTGAGAAGATGCTAAAGAGCAATTGTTGAGGAGCATTTAATAGGAGATTGTAGAAAGTTTTAGTCTCCAGTCATTTTTAAATATCCGTATGTAGAATGAGGAATCAAAGTCTGTATGTGGTGGCACAAAGAAGTGTCCTGATCAGTTTGCATAACAAGCATAATGGAAGATATCAGTCCAGTCAGATAATACAAACATTTAAAGATGCTTAAATATTAAAATTCAGGTATTTTTCTTAAAATATTGCAAGCTCATGCTACATGTCCTATAAATGTGTATTTCTGAGGTATGTTTTTCAGACTTTATAAAATCATTGTTTATACTCTTAACTGGTTATTATTATTTGCTGCAAAACAGTTGCTTGCAGTTTAAGAATGGAAGTGTACAATCTTGCCAGAATCTAGTTTTGTGCTGATTGGCTCAATATATTTTTGATATTTTTACAGTTCAGAGATTTCAGCTGCCCCTGCCATTTTTGTCAAAGGCTTTCTGGCTTTAGACCTTAGGATGAATGAATTTCCATGACAGAAGCAATATTTTTGTTTCCTTAGATTAACCTCTCCACCTCTCCTACACCTGCACAGATAATAAGCCGTTCACAGACCTCCAACACCACTAGCAGCAGTATTACCCAACAGACTATGTTGCTGGGGAGCACCTCTCCAACCCTGAGTGCCAGCCAGGCTCAGATGTATCTCCGAGCTCAAATGGTAAGTTTTGATTACAATTTTTAAAGCTTGGGTTTGGTCTGTCCCTGTCATTTTCCCTGCCCTGCCCCCCCAAAAGGTCCCCAAGCAACCCCACCTGAACCGTTTCAGTTCTTGCTTTGTTTCTATAAATTATTTGCAAGTATTTTTCTTTAGTTTCAGTGAGCATTGAGAATTTAGTCACTAATTTGTGAATATGTGTCTTCTGAAACACCGTAGACATCACAAGTTAAAGAACTGCCGTAGCTTAGTTTTCTGGTGAAGTTTGCTTAAGTGTGTTTAGCGTGGTTGTACTACAGTTACGAAATTGATCAAACATGGGAAAAATAGAAAAAGAGTGCCTGTCTTTTCAGGCTATGTGGAAGGGCTTACTGGAGTTTGTTTATATTCAGGCTAGATTGTTTTCCCTAGCACTGGTAACATTCAGAGTTCTAACTCCTATTCAAAATTTTCTTATGTTTAACTAAGACTATGCTGTGTGTTATTGTCTCTAGGATTGAGTTAGATACATAGCTTTCATTCCCTTCAGATTCATGTGAAACTCATTAGATTCCTGCAATTTCCTGTCAATACAGCATTTGTGTTTCCTAATGGGCAACTTTGAAAAATCTGTTTGGGTGGTTTTTTTCTCCTCATTGATTTATTTAGTACTCTCTCTAGTGCATTTCATATGAATTGAACCTTACATTCTGTGTGGGATTTCATAGAAATTACTGAAGTTGTACATGAATGTGCAGGTACCAACCAGTACTTGGTAAAGGCCAAGGACTCTTATGCCTTGTGTGAGTTAGTGACCAGACCTTTTTAGTGTTATGTCCAACTACATGAAATAAAAGAACCGCTGTTACACTGCACCGAGATTTGAGCCAGAGGTCCATGACTACAGTGGTTATAAAATTAGATACAGGCATGAGTTCTTGCAGGAACTGCACCTATGAAGTATGTTTGGGGAAAAAAAGATCCTTTGTTCTTTTTCTGAGGTTGTTCTTAGGCATGTACAGCAATACTGTTACGCTATGTTGAGTTTTTCCTTTAGCTATTATTTTCCTGCATGTTTATGGAAAAAGCAGTATAACTTGAGGGTAAGGAGTTAAAGATTTAAACACCTGTTTATCCGTTTGCCAGTGAAAGGATTTCTTGTGTCTGGTTTGCAAGCAAAGCTAGATGCTGAATCCGCCTAAGTACTATTTAACGGGACAGGAATTACAGACTCGTTTCATGTCACTGCCTTTCAATATGTGTTAACAACTTAGTAGCTGAAGCAATACGAGGATGACGTTGCTGGTTTTTGTAGCAGCAGTCTCTCTCAATGACGTGGATTATTGATAGAGTTTTCCTATGCACTTACACTAAAATTTCATTGAGACTCTCAATGTCAAATCCCATGTTTATCTGAATAACAGCTTTACACTCCAGTTTTCAGTTTCAAAAGAGAAACTTACCCTGTTTGTTTCTGATTAGAATGGTGTTTATTGCAAGGCCATTTTGCTACCCTCTGTAGTTTGAGCATTATACCTGTCTTTCAGTGTTTCTAGCTAACATACTAGACATCATGTATTTTTCTTCATCATCATGACCTTTCATTTTTCTGTGAAAAGGTCAGCTCTTATCTCTGGCTAGCTCATAATAACATCTTCATCACCACTCAATTCAATCCCAGATAAAAACCTTCATGTTTTCTTCTTAGCTGCTCCTTGCAGTTGAGATCTCTTTAAAAATATGGAAGATTACCTGATGGCCTCTTTGCAAAGCCTTCCTTAGAGCTTGTCCTTGCTATATTGCCTATAAAGAAATTAATGATAGTTGCTGGTATTCTGAAGTTAGTGATTTCAGGTTGGTTGTATGATACCTGTTCTCACTATGAAACTTAGCATAGTTAAAGTTCATATAACAGCTTTGCCTATTAAACAACATTTTGACAGATTGGAAGGTCTAAATTCTCTTTCTTTAATATAGTAGATACTGGGCTGCTGTCTTGACTTTTTGTGCCTCTGTTTCACTCATTTGTAATATTGGAGGGGAAGTCCTCTTAAAATGTTCGTATGAAAGATGATGTGTGTGTGTATATATATGAAAGATTGTTCTCAATATGTAGAACAAATATTGTACGTTATTATATTTATAATTTTATGTTATTATCATTTAGTTTTATTTGCTTAAACTACCATGATAAATGTGCTTTGAGAAGTTCATCTAAAAGTAAAAAAATAAATCTTAGAAGCGGTACATCCCTACATGTAAGTTTTGTGTATCTCTTAAAAATCCTGCGTTTCTTTCGCATATTTTCAAAGTTTCGGTCTGTTACCAAATATTTTTTTCTTGCTTAAACAGCTTATTTTTACTCCTGCAACCACTGTGGCTGCTGTCCAGTCTGACATTCCCGTTGTCTCATCTTCCTCATCTTCGTGTCAGTCTGCAGCTACTCAGGTGAGCTTGTGTAAATTTATTAAAGGTATGTCTACTAGAGTGGGCCAAAACTGAAAAGTAAGGGCACATTGTGCTTAGGTTTGCTTATAAAAACTACTAATGGGTACTGGTTATGTACAACTTCAGTGTCTTTGGTTTGCCATTGTCTCACGTTTAGCGGTGATCATGTTATATGTAAAGTCTGGATCCTGGATATGACATTTTAGGTCTTTGTAATTAGCTCTTGTCTTTATTGCCTTGAATAACTTAATGTTATCAGCTGAACTTGTATTAGCTTTTCACTGCTCAACATATTTGTTTATCATCTGGAAAAAATACACATAATTGTACAGATGGCTACAGAACGTATTAATCACAGTCTTCTGCTGTGGAAAGTGAACATTAATCTAACAAAATTATGCTCTCATGAGAGACCTCTTCTGTTTTAGCAGTTTCTTTAAAAGCCTTTGATAAATGGGCCTTGTTTAGAAACCTTTCAGAAATGCCAGTAAATTATACCTGTTGAATGTTCTCTGACCTTATGTTTGTTCACCCCTTCAGAAGATTCTAATAGATTTGAAGACCTTAAAGATGTGTCACTGTTCTGAGATAATGGTACATCATTGAAGCCTGCCTTCCCTTTGTTTTTCCAGTAGGTGCGTGAGGCGGGCAGAGCTTGCTGGAATCCAGCTGTGTATTTATGCAGGTTGTTGTTCAGCAAGCTCACAATGTTAAATTCATCAGTTGAACCTTTGTTGAAAAGACAGATGATTGCTCCTTCAGTCTTGGAGTTATCATGCCTCATTATCCCTTATCACAGCTGCCTCTCCTCCAGATCCTGCAGATCAAGTTTGAAAGTGCAGAGAGGTTACTGGACAGGCTAGTAGCTTTTTGTATCTTAGTCTTCTGCATTCAAGTTAGAGATGTCAATAAAGCCCATCATCACTTTACAGTCCTGGTCCTTCTGTACTGCAGTGTTCTAGAGGACCACTTTGCATAAGTCTGCCTGGCTGTGCAGCTTCCTGAGGCGTGGCTGCAGAGGGACAGTAGAATCTCACCCCAGACCACAGAGCATTATTCAGTCAAATGAGCTGCTGTGGTCTCTGCCCAACTCAAACCGTTCCTCTCCCCTCTCAATGTTCAGCACTGCCCTATTACCAGATGTTGTTAACCTTGGTTGTCTGGTAGTTTCTGTAGCAGCAATGACATTGCAAAGATCCTCTTTCATCCGTAGTCAGTGATGCAATGGAAGGCCTTTAACACTGGTACCCTTTATTTTTCTTACCTTGTGATAAATACATCCTTGGCGTTTCAGTTAGCTGGGTTTAGAGAAACGGCTTTGTTTACTATATAAGCAAACCTGAGCAAGTAGGCAATGCCAGTTAATAAGAAAAAGATACATTTAGTTATATACATAGGTTGTATATTACACTTAGCCAAGTGTGAAGGTACAGTAGTGATCTCTCAGTATCATCTTCCATGTAAAATTACCAGAGAAACTAAGAAGTTCATCAATGAATAGCAGTGTCTCAATGACACAGCCCTAACATGGCCTGTTAGGTGAACTGATACTTCTCTCCTACTTATTCTTCTTCCCTTCTGCTTTCATATTTTTTTCTTTTCATATGTGTCACCCACATGTATGATCTGGGCACCTCTGATTAGTTACCTTACCTGTTAAGGTGTGCTGAAGGTTGATTTGTACTCATAGAGATGGGATTGCAGTAAGTGCCTGATGCATGCTATTAAGGGAAAAAAGTACTGTTGTCTTCAGAATGGAATTTGAATGCATCCTGTAGTAACACACTGAATAGTGAGAAGTAAAATGTAAACTAGCTGTTCATTATATAAGTACTACCTGTTGAATGAAGAAGGAATTATGTAATCAAAATAGTGGATGGTGATAATAATTAGTCCTCTTTTTCATGTAAAGTATGTAATTTAGTGCTATGAGGGTAGTCTTTATCCTTGAAAATAAAATTCTAGCTCTCGTTTTCCCTTGGAAAGCTGGGATCATTATGTACGGAACCTGGCTGTGATATAAGAGACATTCATGAAAATAATCACCGGTTTGCATTTCAGAAGGCAAACCTTTTGTTTCATGTGACACTGGAGGTGTCATGATTAAAAGGTACATTAATATCACTGTAGAAATAAAGGGATCAGGTTTGATAAGACACAGATAACATACAGCAGATTCTGGTCCCGCTGACTACCTGAGGCTCTGGTTTATGTTAGTCTCCAGAGGCATACTGACAGACCACTGCACTAATGCAGCATCTGATAAAAAAGAAATTGCATTTGCTTAAGATGTTTTATGTTATTCACTTTGAAGGCACAATAAAAGAGAAAATGTAAGTTTCAATTCAAATTAGTGTAACAAACGTTTTCCATTCTTTTTAAAGTTCAATAAAAGTCTCCTGTATTTTCTTTATCACTGATCCCTATTCCTCTCAAAATTTTGGGGCTTAAAAGATACTTTGATATGCAGATTTTTAGCTTCTCATGTATTTTGATCATGCGGGATGAGAAGCATTACTTAACTTTTTTTTTTCTTTGCTTGTTATGCCTGAGTGTTTGTCACAGATGTTTATATGGTTTGCATTTTTTCGTGTTTTGCTTATTTCCCAGGTTCAGAACTTGACGTTGCGCAGTCAGAAGTTGGGTGTATTGTCAAGTTCACAGAACGGCCCACCAAAGAGCAGCAGTCAAACTCAGTCATTGTCCCTCTGCCCCAATAAACCTATAACCAGTTCCAAGGGCAGCCAGCCAGATCACTCAGAAACCAACAGAAAAGGCGAGAGCCCAACTCCAGAGTGTCGGAGTACACCAGTCACACGGACATCAAGCATACATCACTTAATAACACCAGGTGGGATGAAAATGGAGCTATAAGGAAGTTATTTTAATTAAAGGTTATTTGTAAGTTATGGTTCTGGTAGAATCTAGTGCTGTCTGACTGGGTTCTTCTAGATATTCCACATAAATAGAGTTTAATATTTAATAGTAAACTTACTTATTTGTTGATGTTGGATGTTACACAGGATTTTGATTTAGCGCGATGATACAGCAATGTTCCTAAATCACAATATAGCAATTGCAATACGCAGTTGAATCACAGTACAAACATGATTCTCTCTGTATGCTCATTGTCAAGACATGTCATCCCTAGTCTCTGGGAAGTAGGGTGTGGGTTGAAACCACCCCAAGCCTCTTGCTGTCATCAAAATCTTAATTTGATGGTCATTGATATTTTTCTTTTTTTTTTCTTGCTGTCTTGTCTGTGTCATCAGAATGTTCTTGAATCAAGTACTTTTATAAATCCATAGCTAATGGTGTCCCAGAATCTTGCTATTTAGTATTAAGAGATAAATCAAAATAAATCTGCAGTTAGTTAGGTAGACATTTACATTGCAATGTATTTGCGTTTTAGCTTCCTTATTTTGAAAGAGTAAGGGTAGTCTAGACACTTGGTCTGAATTTTGTGGAATTTAGTTTGGCTTAAATGGCAGCTTTTAGAGAAGGGGTAAGACTGAGGCAGGCATTCTTGAGGTATTGAGCCCTAATGCTCTTAGAACTTTTGTAAGGAAAACATCCATCTTCACTAGAAGAATAAATAATAAAAAAGGCAACATAAATGAGTTGTTTCTCAAGTGGAGAAGACAGAAAAAGAAGGAGTTTACATGTGGAGGAAAATACGTGTGCATGGTGCTGTAAGGAATTAGTAATGAGTCACTGGTTCGCTTAAATATGTCACCTCTAGAAGCTACACTATTTTTAGATTCATACCTTTCAGTTTATGTGTTCAAGTTCAAGCAAATACTTTGAAAGGTTTTGATTCATACTGAACTCTTGGAATTTTTAGTCTCTTAAAATCATATTACCTAAACTTTAACTTAGCAGTTATCAACAAATCCTGTTGATCGTGAGAGGTGTATCTCTTCCATTCCAGTCTGTTTCAAAGAAAAGGTTAAATCCATTTGAAGTTGCATGAAATTGTTAAAAAAGTGAAGGCTGGATCAGCAGTAATCTCAGAACTAGCACCAAAAAGATAAGTTTGGATACTTTTATATAGAAAACACATATATGTGTGTATATATGGAAAAAGCATGGCTATGTTCCTGTATTAATTGCTGCATTTTGCTTTGGAACTTAACATATAACCCTAGTGAATTGTTCTTGTGTACTATATGCTGTCAAAGAAGGTATTTCTAAACATGGATCTGAAGGGCTGAAAAAGTTGTGCCAGTCTTACTCTAAAGTAAAAACTTGCTTTCTTTTAATATTTTTGTAATGTTCTCTGGACTTAAAGAAATAAATACTAATTTTTACTTTCCCCCCCTCCTCACAGCTTCGTATTCTCCATTGCAACCTCATTCACTAGTGAAACATCAGCAGATCCCACTTCATTCACCACCTCCAAAGATTTCCCATCATCAGCTGATACTGCAACAGCAGCAGCAAGTCCAGCCAATTGCACTTCAGACTCCTTCGGGTCAGGACCCCCCTCCGTCCCAGCACTGTCTACCACTCCCAAGCCATGGTCTTCCTCCGGCTTCCAGCAGTGTCCAGTCTCATTGCTCACCGATTCACATCCATCCTCCGCCTCTAACACTGTCTCCTACTCCATCCCAGTCAGCTCAGCAGTCAGTAGTGGTATCCCCTCCACCTTCTCACTCCCCTAGTCAGTCGCCTACAATAATTATTCACCCTCAAGCACTCATTCAGTCACAGGCAAACTCCCTTGTGCCGACAGCTCTTCAGGCAGAGCAGTCTGCTCCTCAGCAAACTACTACCAATCCAGTTCGACCAATTGCACAGCCACTTAATCTTCCGTCGCACCTTCCGCTTTCATCTTCCCCCGCTGTACATATAGGGTCGGTAGATCAGCCCAGCTTAGTTTCCCCAGGCCAACAGATTGTGTCCTCGACACCACACCAGCAATATTCAGCCTTGCAGTCCACACCCATCCCTCTTGCAGCTCCTCCTCAGCTGTCAACATCTTCAACCCAGATCCAACAACTGCCATTGCAGTCTGTGCAGTCTTTACAAGTGCAGCCTGAAATCCTGTCCCAGGGCCAGGTTTTGGTTCAAAACACTTTGGTTTCTGAGGAAGAGCTTCCTGCTGCAGAAGCTTTGGTCCAGCTGCCATTTCAAACTCTTCCACCACCACAGACTGTTGCAGTAAATCTTCAGGTGCAGCCATCGGTACCGATTGAAACTCCAGTGGTAAGTGGTACTATTGCAGTCCTTTATTCTTTATCCTTGGCTTCTCTAAAGAACTGGTCCATTGACCAGAGGGAGCTAAACCACATGCTAGACAGAGGACCAGAAGAAACCTATTGATTACAGAAGTGAGCTTTAAGAAAACAGTAAGACATTTTCCTCTTCTTTTTTTTTTTTTTCTTTTTTCTTTCTATAATGGATCATCAGTCAAAAATATCAATGAAGAATCATGAAAGTGCAACTTTTGGACTTTCTTATCTAAAATGTTATCTCTTAATGACATTGCAGCATATCTGAAGTTAAAAAAGCAAGTAAATATAGATCAACACTTACATCAAAATGAATTTTGATAAATACATCATATGGACTGTAAGCTTTTATCTTATTATATTAATTATATTAATATAATATTATATATTAATATAAATATAGGCAATCAAAATTTTGAGTAGGAGAATCATCTGTAGTGAAGGTGTGTAGCAGATTATTAAGATAATAGAGTTCTGGATAGTTAATTTTGTACTACCATTGAAAAGATGCTTTTCATAAAAGAATAGGGGAATTTTTGATGCTGTGTTCCCCATCACTGCTATTTAATGTAGTTCAGTGTTAGTCTCAGATGTCAGCAGTTCGCAACTGAAGGTTTCGGCTTCACTTGCCCTGAACTGAAATCACGTACAGTGAAATAAAATGATATATAATGCTGACATTTGAGATAGCGTTATGAGATCAACATGAGCAAAAGAATCAACAACTCCTGTAGGCTTTTATCAGGTTGCCAACAGGTTAAGGAAGTAAGGTGTCCTATTCATTTTTAATTTATATTAGTCATTTTATATATATATATATATATGTATAGTATATATAAAATATGGTAATGGTAATCTCAACTCTCTGATATTTCATGTAGAAATTGGGCCAAAGAGTAGAAGCCAGGTTTGCTTTTGACAAGGTTTTTTAGTGTTTTACATAGTAATCTGCTAAACTTGCTGTCAGTAATTCACATAAATTTAATAGTTTTGAGGAAAATACCTTTTAATTTCTTATTACCACTAGTGTTTGATGGTCTTGGTGTACTCTTCTGAAATACTCAGTTTGATTAGACTGCGCTATAAAATAGAGAACAATTTGCAGATTTGTCATTATGATAGAAAGCTTGCATTTTGCAGAAGTGTTTAAATAGCTATAAGTGTGTGTGCAAATAAAAATACAGTAAACTATAAAAATAAGACATTGAAAATATCAGGTTCTCTGGTCTGTTTGGTAGGAGAAGTGTGCCTCTTCATATTTTGCTATTTGTAAAAATACTTTAATTTTGCTCTCATAGACATTGTGATGTCCCCAGAGTTCATTGTTTTGTATGCAGTTTGGAAACTAGTATTTTATTAGAAAGTTAGCATATTTTCACTGGTAATTTATTTTAAGAACTGTATTTATGCAGCTCTTTTAAGGTATTAAGATAGAATGGAAATCTCTTTAAAGCATAGTTTGTTGGATGCAGATTTACCAAGTGGAGAACGTATGCGAAGAAGAGATGCCAGAGGAATCAGATTGTGTCCATATGGCTAGAACACCTACGCCACCCACTTTGTCTCCACCAGCCATAACCTTGGGGAATGGCGAGGCACTTAATTCAGAAGATCCTTTGTCAGGTGAGAACAAATGCCAAACTAAGGTAGCTGTTCTGCTTAGAAACTTAGACTAGTTATTGATGTTTTAAAATAAAAACCTGTTATTTTGATCTGGTTTATAATTTAGTGATAATGTTTTTTAAGTAAAAGAAACTGTATGAAATATATTAGAAATCCATGCGATAGAACAAGTGATTCAGTCCCAAAGGTGTAGCTTATATGTGTATTTGGATAATATGTAGCATGGAAAATGCTTATTTGAGCTCCTTAGCATGTACTTTTATACTAAAATCTTAACAAAAGTGTCAATCTCCAGTTAATCTTTAAGTGATAGCTGTGTGATACGGGCAAAATATGCTGACTGATCTGGTGTGAGACTGATTTTGCAGAATCAGGGTCAGCAATCTGAAGTTGCTGTCAGAACGGCTGACTACACTGAATGATTCTTTTTGGCACCTTTGGTTTTTTTACCTGCCACAGTAAGGAGCTGTTCTACTGCAAAAGCTACCAATGACAATTTTTCTTTTTCGGTGAAGTATAAGATAGACATTGCTGTATCAAATGTTGTCCTCCAAACTAATGAAGCTTTCCTGATGTGCCAAATATACAAATATATACTCTATATATGTTGTAGTGGGGGTGTATGTCAATATATATGCTATATATATAACTGGGTGCTTAGTGGCTTGATGTTGTATATGCTTGTGACCATGCAGGTTGCTGAGGCTCAAAGCATTCCTGAAAATCAAATTCTCTCTAGAAATACCTCAGGTGCTCAGTCTTGAGAATCCAGTGTTTGAAAATACTGTTTTCTGCTTTTGACTTATGAACTTGTGATTTGTGTAGGTAATTAATGGCCAGCTATGCTTATAGTTAGTAGGTACTGAGTAATGTTTACATGAGAACTGTTCATTAGTGGAATCGTTTGTCAAGGAAAACCATCTTGTTTAGAAGGTAACTATAGTGAAAAAAACTCCAGGGAAACACCTATGCTACAGGATGATGGGTGTGCTTATCACCTCTTATTTTTAGAATTCTGAGCCAATGGTTGGACATAAGTGAAAAAATTTAACATACTTTATTGGGTTTTCTTTCAGAACATGGGGGACTACCTTCAGTGACATCATCAGTCAGTGCCTCAGTAATTAAATCTCCGTCTGATCCTTCACATGCTTCTATTCCACCACCACCTCTTTTGCTTCCAGCAGCAACAACAAGGAGCAACAGCACATCAATGCCCAATAGCATTCCCAGCCTAGAAAATAAACCTCCACAGGCTATTGTTAAACCACAGATCCTGACCCACGTTATTGAAGGCTTTGTGATTCAGGAGGGGTTAGAGCCATTCCCTGTAAGTATAGAAGTCGCTATGGATTTTTTACTACTAATTTTTGAAGCAAACTATTCTTAACAATGATGTTTTTGTGGCTAGTAGCTGTTTAGATCTTGGATAATTTTTGTAATGTTGATTTTGACCTTTTTCCCACTGATTTGGTAACCTGTTTCTTACAGCATCCATTATACTTGTGTTCAGTTTGTATTGTCTTATGTATATAATTGGAATCCAGGCTACTGTTTGGCTTGCAGCTATCACTGGATCACAAGGGACTAAGTGAAAACAGAGACACGGTTGAGTAGATAGGCTATATCCAGAGATAAATATAGACTGTGACTTTTAGGCTACCATTTGCAATAACTTTATTTACTCTATCTCCTAGATACCTTAATTTACACCTCTGAGGTGAGTCTGTTAAAATTCTGAAATGTTAAAATTTTGTTGTTTAAAGCACTGGCAGGCCTTGATGTGATTAGTACTGTGCCTGGTAAGAATTACTGCTGTTAATTTTAAATCCACACTTGGACAGTTTAAAACCTATGAGCCTGCCTTATTAACTAATTTAATGTGTATCTCATTTTCTCATTCCTTCATTTCTCTAGGCATAATGTGTTTCTTCCTTTATTAAATATAATTGCAAACTCCGTAGAGCAGGAGTGAGTCTTTGTATTTGAGAAATGGTATTTAGAGCTTTGCCACTATATAATAATGAATCATTGCTACAGAATAGAAACTGTGATTCAAGTCTCAGTTACAACTGCTAAGTCGCAAATACTATTTTCATTATTCATTGTTCCGTTAATCACTGTTGCTTTGCTTTTATTGCAATAGGTAAGTCGTTCATCTTTGCTGGTAGAACAGCCTGCAGAAAAAAGATTGCTAGTGGAGGGTCAGATCATGAGTGTTGTGTGTGTTGAATCAGACTTGCAGAATACAAAACATGCAGACAACTCATCGGACACAGAGATAGAGGATATGATTGCAGAAGGTTTGTAGTTTTTGTTTAAATACCCATTTATTTTTTTTCCCCTTCAGTTCTGTATGTATTACAGAATCCCATCCTGTCTGTACTTCTGGAATTCTTCTCCAGTCTTTACACTGTCTCTAATAGAAACTATTCTCAAATGTTTTTTACTAGCTACACATCATAACAGCAGCTGCTGTGGATGCACACAAATGTCAAGAAACTATGAACTTGTCCTGCTTAGAATCCAATGGTCTCTGGCATTAAGTCGTGAGCTTAATTGAGTTCCCCATGCAGTATCTGACATAATCGTCATAGTGGATTTTTTTAGAACTCGGCAATCAACTGTTCTGGATCTGTTGCACCACTATTACTGTAGATAGCTTTGTGAGTGTTATGAAATGGAAATTAAACCATGGCCTGGCCCAGAAAAGCCAAGTTATTCTTTAACTCACATTTTTTTATAAATTCATCCAAGATTTGAAAGTCTGGAATTTTTCAGCTGTCCCTGGATTTTCTCTTCCACAGCTTGAGCAATTGCGCAGGAGCTGGTTTTAATTTTTTTAAATTTGTCTTAATGCAACTTTTAGTTTCATTCTCTTAAAATAGTTCTTTCCCCTCTTTCATATCAAACTAGCGAGCAGAGTGAGAAGGGACAAATACAGTGTCTGCTAGTGCCACAGGTCTGTATTGGGGAAGTGGCTGGAAAAAGTCAGGACAGCGTGACCTGAGCAGTAGCAATTGTCACCATAGCTGTGCTTCACAGCTTCCCGCTCCAGGCATTGTAAATTGCCACTTAATTAAAAGCATCTGTCCCTCTGATCTCTTCTCACAGGAACTTTCAAGACAGCAACATGATAGCAGTTACTGGCTGTGGTTTCTGCCGTGAATGGTACTGAAGTGCAATAGGGCAGTTGGCTGTATCCATTGTGTATCTCAGCAAAAAATTAGCTCAAAATTCAGTCTTTTAGATTATTAGATTCTGATACATTATTTTTTACCACAGAGATTTATATCCGGTACTGCTTATGAGCATATTGGGTCAGACCCGAGTCAAGGATTGCAGACAAGGTAAAAAGCTTGCCTTAAAAAGCATTACAAATTCAAAAAGAGTATTTGTTGGTAGTGAAATCAGGTAAATACGGTTGGAATTTTTGCTTAAGGCTGATTCAGTTTACCACTCAGGCAATATGTATCTCTTATATATGTCTTAAAGTTAAGAGTATATTTTTACTTGTAGCACTGATTTTTAGTAGGAACTGGTTTAGCTTGGAAGCACATTACGGAAAGGAAGTATCAGTGGGTTGCAGTCCTCCTGCGTGTTGATGCAACAACACCTGTGCAAAGTCGTCAGGAGCTGTGGAAACTGTGCCTGAAAAATGAAACATAAACCAGAATTTCCTAAATTGTGGCTGATTATATGAGTGCATTTACTAGTATATCTCATAGTCCAGAGCTCTTCCTAAATTTGCAGTAACAGCCTAGTTTAGGCAGTGGCAGATACTCAAAGTGCTTTGCTTTGTAACTGTAACTTTTGATTATTTTGTAATTAAGTTGTCTACAAAGAAAAGTAAAGAAACAATTTTTACGGAGTCCATTTCTTAAATATATTAAACAATATTCTACTGTAAAATAATTTGAGGCCCATACCTTATTCTTCACAAGCCTTCACATAGGCATGGCAGACTAAATTTTAGAAGGCAAGCATCTGGCATATTAAATAGTGGAGGCTTGCAGTGTGACTGGAAGTTTTCTAAATCCTTGTTTCATTTAACTTAAAATTACTGTTGGGTTTTTTTGGTATCATCTCCCAGTGAGGGCTTCAATTTAACCAGTTCTTTGAGAGGGAAGCCCATGAAAGCATCAAGTACAAGAGGCTTTTAAAGAAAAACAAAAAAGTGATCTGGTAAATTGTATTACTTGTTTGACATTTATAGCACAATGGAGTTACACTACTTTTCTACACACAATATGAGACTTGTAAATCTTTTAGCTCTTGACTGTGCTTAGTAAATTGCTATTAAATAAACTTGCTTTCTTGATCAGGAGTACAGCTTTTTTTTAATACCTGGTTTAGCCCAATATATTTCAAACAGAAGAAACTTTTTGCTGTCTGGCATATCTTATAGAATATTTGAAGCTTTGTTTGTAATAGTCATTTTGGCCTTAATTTGTTACAATAGATCTTAACTCAGTTTTGTTTTCAATAGCATTCCCTAAGAACTTTTCAGTAGTAACAGTGTTGCTTCTCAGATTTAAAACAGCTTGTCTGTTCTATAGAATTATTCAAACATACACATTTTTGGTTTTAGTTATTGTTCCTGACAGCTGGTGTTAAGTAGCTGCAAATTGTGTACTTAAACCTATTAGATGAGCTAGTGGGAAACATCCAGGACTGAAACACATCCACATATGCAGAGGCTGAGCAAAGGAGATTTTCTGATACTGAACCAGGGTATGATTGTGAATATGGTAGAAGCACCTAATCTGCAAAAGAAAAGACTCTAAGGATCAATTTACTCTTCAATCTGTTGTCACTTTTCTCCATATAGTATGACCTGCATTGGGTGTGAGGAGGGTTTGGCTTTTTCAGAATGATTTATTTGAAGGATGCATCTCTGATATTTAACGTTAGTTGCAAGGTTGGTCAGATTTGGTATGTTTCCAATTTCCAGTTTTTACTTCCTGTGTGATACCAACTTACTATGCTGGAGACTTGCAACATGGTAGTTTTCAGTTATGTCTTTGAGTCTTGATACATCAGATTTGTTATTCCAATACCTTTTCCAGTATTTTCAGCTCTTTGCTGCATTAGTGCTTTTTTGTTACCTTGTCAGTGCAATAGTTAGTGCTTGCAAGCAGATCAGTGAGTTAACATCACTATAACAGACTTTTACAAATTCATAGTTAAAATTTTTCAATTAAACTTTGATACCTGCATTTGCATTAGCTGGCATCAGAGCCTAACAGAGTTTAGAGCAAAAAGCTGGTTTGCAATTTTTGCAACTAATTATGTAAAATTACAAGTACAAGCGCAAAAGGTGAATAGCAAGAGGCAAAGTATATGAAACAGTGACTCAGGTAAATTAGAAATGTGAGAGAAATGTATGTTTGTTTAGTCCTCTGAATTTTTGAGCAATATATTTTGTCCATGATCACAGCCATGTGGCATGCAGTTCTTTTACTTAACCCAGATGACCACAAAACATGATGTTTCGGTTTGTGCCAGTTTCACTGCTTTGCTCCTGATGATGGGTTTCACAGATGGTGCATGGGGATAAGGGTTGGGGTTTTTTTTTCTGTGCCACAAGTCAAGTTGATTTGCGAATACTCTAAACTGTGTACAAACCATGCCATAGCCATGAAATACACTTCCAGCAGAAGAAAGCATAGACATTCAGCATGTGATGTGTGTGCTGCCTTGTTGCCTTGTACTGCTGCCTTTTGAGCTTTCCTGTTTTTTATTTCACTGATATTTCTCTCAGCTGGTGTTTGAGGAGTTCTTAAGGAGCAGGAAAAGTGCCGCCTCATCTCACCAGTAACAGAAAAATACCGTATAACAGCAGGCTGTAAATCAGTAGATGCCATAATCCTTTTCTTTCACATATGCAGCTTATCTTTCTCATAGATGAGATTCAATGTTTTGCTTGTTTTCACAAGTCCCTTTGGTTGTAGCAGTTGCTTATTCAAACAATTTTAAAAGGTTAATGCATTATGTCATTACAGGAGAGATTGAATTTAGGCTGTGGAATGCTCAGTTCTCTTAATGAACTCTTTATAAGCAATTCCTGAGGACTGTAACACTTCTTTTTAATTGTTTACTATGTTTAAGGGCAGACTTGCTCATGGATGGCTTGAAATTTAACAAAGCTGATTATGTTCATTGAATAACTTAATTGCAGTTTCAGTAAGGTTCAGTTTACTCAAGGTCTTTTCTGTAGCGAATGAAAGCTATGACTTGCTTAGCTTTGCATAATTTTATGTTAATCTAAGTATTTAATTAAATGTGTTAGATATTTGAAAAATCATCTACCCACCTGCTTGAGATGAGAAATTTGAATATAATTTTGTGTAATTGAAACTGACTTCTTTATGCATTCTTTCTTTAGAGGGGCTGGATGAAATAGAAAATGATCTTCTGAAGTGTGAATTTTGTGGAAAAATGGGGTATTCTAATAAATTTCTACGGTCAAAAAGATTCTGCTCCACATCCTGTGCCAAAAGGTACTCTGTCTAGTTACTGCTTATCATCGTCTGGTTAATGGAATAGCACCTAAGTAGTGTCTGATGTTGAAAAACAAAGAAACAGTAAAACATGACTGCTTTCTACCCAGATTTGCAGAGTATATGGGTACAAAGAGAATTACAGTAAAATTGCGGACCTTTTTGCAGACGGTGCCATGAATGCTATTGGGCTTATAGGTAGGTGATGGGTATCATGGAAGAGAAATCCATTAAAGGTTGCTAAGGTTTTGGAAACTGATGCAGAAATTTGTGGGCCCCGAATCATTATGTTTGTCTTATTCCTGTTGTGTTCCCCTTGATGTTGGGCAATGTCACAGAAAGAATGCTGGGCTAGATGGGCTTTCTTACAGTTTTGTGTGATGGTAGGCAAAAAAACCAACTGCATTTATCTTCTCTTGGCATAATGGAAATGCTACATAGACAAAAAATGTTCTTAAATGTTTTTAGTAATAGTGTAAAAATTCTTTACTTGCATAGAGTAAAATAGAAATATTCATAAACATAAATAATTGTTTGTAAAGCTTCTCCTTTCTTGAAAATAATGCCATTCCCTTGTACATGTGGTTAGCAGAGGAAATTGGCTGGTTGCCATTTCTGTTTGGGTTTAGTATGCTACTTTTATTTTCTTTTGGTTAAGAGAAATAAGAATTCATAGTCAACATCTGAATGTAAAATCTTCCATCATTACAGCTGGAAAATTGGTATTTAATCCCAGATGTTTTAGAAGGGGGAAATAGTTTCCCATTTCTAATCACCACTTAGTTATTTTTTTGCATCAGTGTGCCTAGAAACCACCTTTCTCTTACATATCATACTTCTTTAATCCCCCATGTGAGACATTGCCATTTTAAAGTAGCGGGAATGTATATTTTTGATTTGGTACTTGTTGGGACACTACCAGTGAAATAATGTTAAGAAGGGGGTTGTCCCCTTAATCTTAGAACGGGATTTTTGCCTCCGTCCTCTTTGACTGGGTATCAGCTAGGCAGAGAAAATGGAAGTAAAAGATACAATGCGACTTTAAGCTTTTAACAGACATTTCAGAGAAGTGGGACTGGGCTACGTAATAAAATACAGAAGTATTTCTATCATGGAAAATGTTTAAGAATGGGAAAGACAGACATTTTCCAGGGATGATCTAGAGGTACTTGATCTTGCTTCAAGACAAGAAGTCTGAGTAAATAGCCTTTGAGGTACCTTTCTCTTGTATTTCTGTGACAGCTGTTGTTGTCTCATTAGGCAGACTTCTGCAACACTGGAATTTTAGGGTTACTTGATTGAATTCAGTCCAAAAGACTATTAGTGCATTATCAAATATATCTTACTTCTTTAGGCACAGCCTTAGTTGCACTAAGAAGTTTGGGCTGTTTACATCAGACAAGACCAGTCGCTGGAATCGGAAATCAGATAGCCAAAGCCTTGGGCGACGCGGGCGTCGACCGAGCGGCCCTGATGGGGCATCACGAGATCATTTTCTTAGACAGGTCTGTGGAATATTTGCTTAAAACTATGGCATTCTTTTGGGAATTACAAATAAAATATAATACTGTAGTGTATTTGTACTACATTTTCCAGCTTCCAATTACTTATCCATCTGCAGAAGAAGATGTGGCTTCTCATGAAGATGCTGTTCCAGCTGCCATGACCACCCGTCTGCGAAGACAGAGTGAAAGGGAGAGAGAACGTGAACTTAGGGAACTAAGAATTCGGAAAATGCCAGAGAGCATTGACTTGTTACCAGTGGTGCAAGCTGACCCATCAGTATGGACTGTTGATGAAGTTTGGGCCTTTATACGTTCTTTGCCTGGTATGTAACGTGCGGTAACTTGTTCCTTTTGGTTTTTTAACGGTAAAGTTCCTTGCTTTTTAGCATCAGTGTGCTGATGAGGTGGTGTGGTAACAGCAGTAGTGTCTTCAGTTACTGATAGAAACTGCAATGTGATTTGTTTCCTCTTGCTTGTTCCTTCAGCACAAATCCTGTGTTGATAGAACTAGTCCCACTTTGGCTGTTGCATCCCAGCTGATGGAGATTAGAGCTGTTCCTTCAGTCTGACTTCTCTCAAGAGGTCAGTAGAGAGATGAGACACACTTCCTCCCTTTCCTCCCTTTTACACTTCTTTCTTCTCTTGCCTCCTTGCTGCTTATTCAGTAGAAAAAGCAAGGGGAGAGTTATTTCCCTTAATACAACTGAAAAATTTGAAAGACCTATCCTGATACAAGTCATTAAAAAAGAATAAGCAAGCTTCTTCATTGAAGTTAAACTTTGTTTTGCATTGCTTTGCTCAGTAACTGAAATGCAGAGAGCTTCTGCTTACAGACCCTGCATACTGGTAAACACGGTGTTCTCAGAAAAAAATAATCTTGCTGCTTCTTATTTACAAACCTTTTCTTTAGTTCAATATTCACAGTTACCTTCATCATCTTCAGGTTTTTTGACATTTATTTATCATTTCATAACTATCGTAAGCTTTAAAGTTTCACTCTCCGCTCTTTCCCAAGGATGCCATTCTATCTGATCAGATACTGTAATCCTTCCAGGTAACAAGGCAGTTCTACCTAACAGCAGTCATACAAGAGTTTTTGTTGCTTACCCATGTAACTCATATGTCAAAACACTGAAACCAAGGTTAAGTTTGTTCCTAATTTTCTACTTTTTCTGGAATGCTAAACCATTTTTCTGTGTATCCCATTAGGCTAATAACCCACAGGGAATAGATTTCATTGCCAAGTTATACGCATAGGTTATGACAGATAATCTTTTATAAAGTAGGTCAGGCAAAGAATTGAGTAAGGGATGTCTTAAATCAGCAAAAGTCATCCTTTTGAAGTACCTTTCTTCTGATAGTTTATAAATTGCAATTAAGTTATATCATCTGCTTCTGAGAAGCTGCAGCGATATCTGTAAAAACAAGCAAAGTTCCTTAGGTTTAAGACATGGTCATCTGTTTCTGTATTTCATCTGTGTTACTGGAATGTAACTATATGACTGCTGTTCTGAGTTACTATTTTTATAGCTTTGAGGCTGTAGTTAATTCAATAACTTCCTGATGCTGAGTTCTGTAAAGGACTAAACGATAATTCTGTCCTAGAAAACTTAGTGCCATATAAACACAATTCACTTGCAAGTATGAAAACAAAAATATTATTCTTAAAATGTGGTTTCTGTTTTGAAACCATTACGTTCAGACTATTTCACGAGCTCCTGGATCTGGGATTTTTTTCGTATTCTATAAACAATGTAATCTTTAATTTTAAACAGACTTTATATTTCTCTGTATTTAATGAAAATTTGTTACAGTTACTCTCATTCATACTAAGGCCTAGTTTCTCAAATAGTTTTTTTTAAAAAAAGTTCAATAGGTATTTAAAATTATATTTACAACCTACCAGAATTTTTATTGTTACATAGCTATGTTCATGTTTTTTGTCAATATTGGGCTTTATTCTGTTTGATATATTCTCAAGCTGCTCTCTTGAAAAAATATTTTTTCATATGCTGTCAGAGTTGAATAACACAAAAAATAATTGACTTCCGTTACGCTGTTTTGCAATATCTACTTGGTGCAGCACATCCAGACCATGTTGTAGGAGACGGTGATCTGTCAGCTTTTCATAAACATCAGGGACACCTGTTTTGATTTACAGCTTTTTGCACAGAGCCTGTAGCTGAGATCTAACTGTGGAGTCAAGTTAGATGGATTGATGACAAGTTAGATGACAAAGTCCTTGTCAGCTTTTCCTGAATTCCTTTGAAGGCTTTTGGAGAAATGAAGATAGTAGGACATTCCTATTGTTTGTTACTTCTGGGGGGAAGAGACAGCAACAGTTTAAGTCCCAGCAGAGTTGTTCCTCTTTTCTTTATTCAGTTGCAACGTTAGTTGTCATTCACCCACTTCCCACCCTTGTTTTAGCTAAGTTATTGCACAACAACCAATTGCAAAAGTGCTTAAGAGAGTACCCAAATATACTTGTTTGAGGGAACTGAAATATATTCAACTTTCATCCTTTGCTTTTCCAAAATGACTTTGAGAAAAGGTATTTTTGGAGAAGTTGCATGGAAATGTTTCATGTCCTACTTAAAGAAAACAACCAGCAATTACCTATTTTAACAGGACCACTTTTGTTCCTAAATGTAAAAACTTCTCTTGATCTCTCACATTATTTGTAGATGCTGTGGTCTGACAATCACCATGGTCAGGTCTCAGGTCAGATGTACAGTGATGCCTTTCACAGAATGACTTAGTACTTGATTTACAGATGTTTTGTCTGTTGTCAACATGTAAATAAGAACCTTTATGATGACGTTAGATCCTCCTGAGAATGGTCAGTTGTCTTAAGATTTTTCTTCATGTTATTGACAGCTTTGTCTTCACTTGGTACTGGAATTGTAAGCACCGTTCCAGGAGCTCTCTGACAACTCTGAGCCCCTGAAGAATGTTCTCGTCTTGATTGCGGTACAGTTTGTAGCTGGGCTGTGCTACTACATCATTTTACCAGAAGTATTAAAAGTAAATGTTATGGAACATGCACAAGCACTAAAACATTTTAATGACTTTAGTGGCTATATAAATACTGGTTTTAACAAACTGATTTTTCTTTTTCTCCGAAAGATACCACTCTTAATTACTTGTTACAATAAATAATGCCCAAGAACTTGGCGTTGTTTTAAATGCTATGGAAAATAGTCCTTTGTTCAAATTAAAAGTTACCCAACTGCTACAGAGCAACTGTTTTACTTTTGGGATTGTAGTTTATACAGTTGTAGCCTAAACTACAGAGGTTGAGAGGTGTAGCCAGAGACTACAATAACATTCCATAGTAAGACCTTTCTCTTTTCAAATTATCTTTTATTTTTTCCCTTTCCTTAATAAAGTGGTAGGTAATTGTTGTGTGCAGTTTGTTTAACAAATCATTAGGGAAAAAAAATCGTGCTTTATTCTTTGTGAAAAGCTAACCTTTTCCAACCTTGAATGTTACAACCACTACACAGTAATAATCCAAACTAATTAAGGTTTGGATGTTGATATTTCCTTCCATGTTTCCTTTCTCTTTGTCTCTTACACATTTATAAATCCATCAGGAAATTAGACTCGTCTTTATAGAATTTAAATCTGAACACACAAGAGGACATGAAATTAGTCAGTTGCTCTCATCTGGGTGGAAAAGGAGTTCTTCACAGTATTTTCATATCTCTGTAATAATGTACTTTTAGAACAGGGGAAAATACAAAAATGCCAAAAAATAGGCTTGACTGAGGAATAATTGAATGCAGGAATGGAAAGTGGAGCACAAGTTACAGTGTGTCTGAAAGGCTGTGGGACAGATGGAGAGACCACTGGATTGAGAACATAAATGTATTAAAAAATTACAAAAAACGTAGCCATGGGGAAAGAAGCTTCAAATAGACAACTGGCAATGAGTGCTCTTACTCATCTTGTTAGAAGACATTTGTCCATGTAACAGGACTGCCGTACAGCCAGGCATAACTGACCGTTTCTGCTTAACAGATGTCCAGAACATCTTTTGAGGAACCTTTTGTTTCCACAGTGTTCTTCAGTTACTTGGGACAGTCCAACCCATGAAGAGTCATTTTGTTCTTATGTTGTAGGCGTCCATAACCCACGTTATTTCATGTTCAGAAAAAGAGTTTATAATTTTAAAAAAAATAAAATCCAGCTATTTTAAAGTTGCACTTATGAAATGAATTACTGCTGTGTATAGCATATTCACTCAACTGATGATAAATGTCTTTGTGAGATAGTTATGCTAAAGCCCATAAATCAAAATTCTGTTTGCTTAACCCAGTGGTGGTAACATACAGATGGAAGTAACACCTTTTGGAAATTGTAGTTATGTGAATTTTCTCACTGAGCTGTACCTAGCAGTATAACATGCATATATTTTTATCGCCGGAAAGGACCCACTTGAATTATGCGCTCTCTTGATTGCTATTTCAGTGATATTTTGCAAGTCTCTTCCAATTATGAGGTCATGGCTGTTGTTCCTTGTATTGAAATGAGAAAGCTGTCTTTGCTAGGACTTGAAATTTCCAGTGAGTAATTCTCCAATAATTACAGTGTAATTAGAGGCCATATAAAAATTACTTTCAGATTATCTCAGAAGTTCCCATTGTAATATTGAACTGTTGCATATACCTTAGGTTCTACAAGCTAAAGGGACGAGCATTAGAAATTGTGTCGCTGAAAAGCTCTAGCGTGGACAGTCACAGCATCTAAGAATGCACGTTTCTAACCCAATAATTCTTTTTTCTGTTGCCTTGTAGGTTGTCAAGATATTGCGGATGAATTTAGAGCACAAGAAATAGATGGGCAAGCTCTCCTCTTGTTGAAGGAGGATCACCTTATGAGTGCAATGAATATTAAGCTTGGACCTGCATTGAAGATCTGTGCACGTATCAATTCATTGAAAGAATCCTAGGGGGGGAACGTGAAGGTTTAAACAACAGTTTCTCAGTGACAGAACCAACAGTAATATGCCAACATCTTCCCTGTGGCATGAGAGTTACTGTGATGTTTTGTTAAATATATGGGGGTTTCCCCACATAAAGACTTAAAAATGTTCCTTTGATTATACCAGGTAGTCCTCTGTAGTTTCCACAATTCATAAGTTCATGGTAAAGTCTGAATAATACTTTGAGTTGAAGTGGGAGTTCATGGAAAAACATGAAGTGAAATATGCTGTGATAGGCTAAATATTCCCCAACATGTACTTTCTTATAAGTTTAACATCCCAGCACCCAACCCAGTCTAAACACCATTTAAATTGTGTTGCTGTATTCTGAACGATTTTTCCCACATACAGCAGTTTTTGGACTGAAATAACAGAAGTGTCCACGGACCCTGTGGAAGCACTAATAACAGTAAAATGCTATGCATTTAGTTGTGCTGTCTGAGTTTCTTTTAGTCCTGAGCAAATTGTTTGTAAGGGGTAGGTTGGCAGCTGGTTTTCCTTGTGTAGGCTTACCCTCATCTCTGCCACTGTAGTATTTTCTTGAAGTCTGGAAATACTATAAACCATGTAGATGTCTTGTCAAAATCCTCCTCATCAGGCTACTGAAATGCAATGGCATGACACTCTTGCCAGAGGTAACTGAAGCACATGTTACTTTACTCTTTGTATGCTGCTATGCACTGAGAGGGCATTAAGATGTTAGGTTTGTCGTTTCGCATGCTGCTAGTTAAACTAGACCAGCAGTTCTCAAATGGGGGTTCAGAGTGGATCCTGGGAAGGTGTGAGAACACTCGGGGTTCAGGTTCCCAAATGCCTAGGCATGAGGGGCTGAAAACTGCGGCCAGAACTAGCTCACATTGAGACAAGCAGACTTTAAAGACTGGAGGTAGAGAAGGGATAGCATAGCTCAGATGCTCTTTTTCTTAATACCTCTTGTAACTTGTCTTTCCCTGTAGCGCATTCCCATTGTCTCACTGGAAGCTTCCAAGCACCTTTTACTTGTCCACTGGCCAGCATGAGCTGGGCTTGCAGTAGTCTGAGGAAGGAGCACGGTGAGTTGCTCGATGAAGTCCCTTCAGAGCTCGGTGTAGGAGCAGCTGCTGCTGCAGTGAGGGACCCTGGAGCTGCGGGTCGGCAGGAGGAGTGCCACTGCTAGGTAACTCTGGGTGAAATCTCTAGGGGCCTGCTTTGTCCCTCTGGCAGGAGATTTTGACTTGGATGCTGCAAGCCCACTTGGTGGACTTTAGTCTCCCTCAGTCTTCCCTCTCTCGCACTCTGTGTGGAACAAAGATGTGTTTCCCCAGTTACTGACGCTCTCGGAAGCTGCCTGGGCTCGGAGGCAGAAGCACCTTCTCAGCCTTTGCTTCCCCGTCACCTGGGTACAGATGTTCACGAATGTGTTTTGTACCTTCTGTTCCCTCCCTCTTGCAGCTCCGCTCCCCTTATGTACAGGCCTAGATCCCTAAGCTCTTGTATAGGGAAAGAAGGGCATGTGTGCTGATAGAGTTGTTGTGTATATTTGAATTAAATATGTGTATGTGTCTGCAAATAATGTATTTTGTATTTTATGCAAATGAATGCATAATAAATGATTGTGTAGGGAGATAGTCAGGGGGGCTGTAAAGCATTCCTGAAGAGGAACTGATCTAAAGTTTGAGAACTGCTGACCTAGATCAAAAGGAGTTAATGCACATACACTGGCTGAAAGGAAGGTTTATGACAGGTAGATTAATATGTATATTATTTAACTGATGACCTTAAAGAGTAAATTTAGATTACAGAAAAAATCTGTGCTTCATTTTCCTTTAGACTATTGCTTTGTTTCTACTAACAGACTTTCTACTGTTATCTTCCAGAGATCAATGTTAGAATCATTGTTTTTAATTATAACTGTTTAAGCTTACTAATAGCAGATGTTAATAATATTTTTATTAACCACTGAAGCTCCGAGTTAGGACAACCCGTTGCTGTTACGTGCTGGTATGTGGTGAGGGCCCTTATCCAAATGGCACCAAAGGCTTTAGATAATTAATTGATGTCTGGGTTTATTTTGGAGGGAAGTTGCTAAGCACTTTCTAATTTGTTTTTTCTCTCTTCAGTTACTGTTGTAAAATAAACTTCTTAGTTGAAGGTTCAACGTTTGGCAATGTTCATCTGAAAGATGGTCAAATGATGGAGACAGTAGGTTCCCATTTGTAGCATTTCTGTAAGATACACCTGTAGCATATCTGTAACATATGTTCTAAAGTATACATTCTGTTTTGATGAGCTAATTGAAGACTAAAGATATCTTAGATATTTATCCTTTGGCTTTTGTCTTAAAGTTTTATTATTTTTATACGAAAATTTCACGCTAATTTTTAATCTGTCTTCTGATTGTACTGTTCTTTGGCAATGTAAAAAGTAGGTATGCATAAATGTGATTTGATAATGGCTTAAGGCGTATTTGAAAATGTGGACTTACAAGTCTTATTTAGACCTGCAGTTAATCACAGTGTTGTTACATGCATCAGAATTTCACGGCTGTTTGAATTTTGCTTTATTAGACAGCTTTCAGGAGACCTTCTACAGCTAGTGTTGATATACACACCTCAGACGTAACCACTGACAGATGCCAGAAGCTCAGGGTAGACCTGATTAATGCACGTCTGTTCTGGTTCTTCTGGTACGCTACGTTTTCTGTGGTTTTGGGGGAGCCGCAGATAGTGAGTTATGCTTTGAATATTCATGAATGCAGCAACTAAGAATGTGGGCCTTATGTATATTGAAATGCTTTTTTCTCCTTCACTGATTTTGGCATTAAGCAGGAGCTTAAAAGCAGACACAGCTATACTACCCTATACTGATAGAAATGCACGTGTATTGGAGTGTTTGCCAGTATAGCTGTGTCAGTAAAATCGATTTAAAAAAAAAAAAAGATCACACCTGTATGTGAAAATGGGCTGGAAAACTTCCAAGTGGGACTGAAGTCTACTTCAGAAGCTTTTGAATTTACTCAGAAAAGCAATATAATACTGAGAGTAGTATTCCTCCAGAACCATTTTGCATACCAATCATTTGTTTCTGTTCAGATCAGTGAGGTTTTCCAAGGCTCATACTACTATTTCCCATGGCTTTCCCCACAAATTAAGCTAGAACCTCTTGCAAAAAAAGGAAGCATTGCAGATTTTAACTGACTATTGTTTTAACACTTGTTCCCACTAGATGTGTCTACAGGAAATCCTTTTCATTAGCTTTATTTCCTGGGGTTTTGTTTTCTGTATTCAGACTGCTGCTGTTGTGGGCTACCTGTCATGGTAATCCCTGCAATATTTCAGTTCCTTCTGAATATTCTGAAAGGAATACAGGACCTTAGCTTAAAAGGGAATTATGTTGGATGGCTTTTTCCCTTCCTTTTTCTCCACTAGTCTCCATCCTACCTTACTCCTTAATGCAAGCTGCAGCATTAGCTCAGGGCAAAACCCTTTTGCAGAGCACTGGGCTGAATGTGACTGTCGAGGCTTCTTCCAATAGCATTACAACTATTACACTTGTCTCTGCTACAGGGTTTATTCGGGGTTTTAAAGAAATGCACCTGAATGGTCAAAATGGGTATGCAGACTCCCCTGCTTAATCTGGCTCATAGCACTCGGTATGTGGTGCTTTTCAGCGAGGAAGCCCAGCCACCTCCGCTGACTGAAATGCTCTGGGAGCTCTAAGGCTGCTCCTGGTTCAAAAACAAGCATTGCTGGCAAAGTGCTAACTTCTCCCAGCCACCCCGTATTGCCTCACATTTGGCACATTCGTAAAGCCTTTATCACCTTGCTTATATAAAGAATAAAAAATAACCATCTTGTCAAGTTAAACTGCCAGTTGTCTTGGATCACCAGAGAATGTTTGAAGGGTTTTTAAACAGACTGCATTGTAAATCCATTCATTAACCATTAATCCATCCTATTTTATTCCAGAAATTAAGTTCTTGACGGAGGGTAAAACCTTTGCTAGATCTGTGTCAATGAGGTATCAAATAGAAAGTGTATGTCCTGCAAGCATCTATTACCTCATTTCTTTCCTGTGAAAACAGCCTTTTCCCTGCTAACTTCTTTTTGGACAATTCACAAGTGGGAATCCAGTCTTTTGCATAGAGCAGATGGAGTCCATCATAACTGCAGATGTGGCAGCAAGAGTAAAGGAACAGGATGGAAACAAGTATTTGAGGTTCATGGTAGCTTTTCCATCACTTCTTTATCTTGGTCTTGGCTGTAGGGAAACGTTCAGGTATAAAACCATTTAACTGTAGTCAGAATGGATGTTTATGTCGTGAGACTTTGCTGGGTGTAGTGTGTCGCTGCCTGGCATACCAGTTAGAGCTAATGCCTATTTCAGATGACTGTTCTCATTTTAAATATCCCAGTCTCAATGCAGAAATTTACAGCTATTTCTTACACATTGGCAAATGTATAGCTCTGAGTGATTGAAGAACTCAATGACAGCTGTGTTGTCAGTCCTGGTTTTGCAAATAATTAGACATCCACGTAATTTATCACATGAGTAGTTCTGATTGTATTGAGACTATTCATATTAAAATTACACATCTGTATAAAAGCTTTCAGGGTTATTTTCTTACCAGTATCGCATAGAATTGTCCTGTTAGCATATATGTAGAAATACAGTTGTCACTTGGTAACCGGACTTTGACTCAGCAGTTGTTCTAGGCTGCAGATAATGACTCTGCAGAAAAATCAATCTAGGATACTTTTTTTAACATTCACCCAAATTACTTTATTAGAGATGGAGAGAAACTTATATTTTAAAGTATGTTGTTTAAAATATAAGTTTCTGTTGAATACTGCATGTAATAGGTGTGAGCAGAGCTATAAATGCATAATTCCAATGTAAGGTGTTAATAATTGCTCATAGTGAATTAATTTTTAAGTCACTCTTGCACAGTGAGCTGTAGTTTCAGACGGGAAATACTGTGACAAGAAAGAAATGTAAACTCGTTTAATGCTTAGTTCATTTAAGTTAAGCCTAAATTAAGTTCATTTTAAAGGAATTTTCCTTTAGCCACAAGAATTTGTTTAGACCCTATTGGTTCTATGTAGTTAACATCCACTGGATGGCTTTGCAGATAGTGACGTGTAAAAAAAGAGATGGTGATTATGGTACGGATAAGTGCCTGCTGTGTGGATGCTATGTCTGCTTTTTCAAAAAGCTGTCCCTAACGTAACGGGAGCTGACGGGCAGCCTGTACCCTGCAGTGAGAGCCTGGGGCGCAGGCTGGATGCAGAAGCAGTTAGCCCACATTACCCTGGTCTGTGTGGATCTGGCTGATTTGGTTTTACTATCGTCCTAACTTCGGAGGAGCTCTATCACCTGCCATCTCCTCCTCCATATAGATTTCTAAATGGGCTTTATGCCCTGTTGGGCATCCACTGCGTTGGCTGGAGCATTTTGTGTCCTGCTTGTCCCCTCGGTCTCATGGTCAGTACTTCCACGTGTATTCAAGGCCCCCATCCTCAGCTGCTGTGTAGGTTTGTGTAACCTCTAAGGTAAAACTTACACCTGCTCATTCACATGAAGGGTAGTGCGCATTTACTGATCCCTTCAAGCTAAGTGGAAGGAAAAAACACAGTTCAGAGATGTGAATGTGTTTGTAACTGAAGGTACATAGTAAGCTTATAGTCTATTTTTTGTAATTATTGATCTAACTTTCCCAAAGCACAGTTCTGGGAGTCAAGTGTTGTGCATAGATTTCAAGTTAAAAAATTTTAAACTTCTAGCATGTATTAGCTTCCTGCTGAATTATCCAAAATGACTGCGTACAGTAAGAAGCTAAGAAAAAGATCTGAAGAGATTTTTTTCCATCTAGAAAGAATTATGATTTGAGCACAATTGTACATTCATAGAACAGTGATCATAAGTATCATTTCAGTGCAATACGTAACACTTAAGGAGCATTATAATTGTGCGTAAAAAGCACTGTATTGTTACATGGGGGTGTTGAAAGGCTTATAGTATTGTTCATAGGTACTAAATCAGGGCATCCTTGCTGATGATGGGATTAGGCTGGAAGCACAAGTGTAATTGATTTATGAGGCACATCTGCTTCGTGGGTGAAGTCCGGTCAACCTGTGGGAAGACTTGTGTTGTCCTCCACCACCTGGCCGGTGTATCAGCAGCCAGGGTGTTGCCATCCTTTGGCAGCTTTCTGCAAAGTTGGTGCTGGAAAGAACAAGGAGATAATTCTGCACACCCAGCTTCCTTTTCGAGCAGTCTCTGTGTTACAGCATTAGCAAAGCAGTACTGATCAGGAGAGATGTGTGTAAAGAATGAAGGGTTTTGTTAATGAGTGCCAAATACTTCTGTTGAGAGTTGAAAAGATGTAGCATATCTCTTCAAAATCAATGTTGAATTTTAAGGGATTCGTTATACGAGGAAAGTGCAGAAGTTTCTCATAAAGGGTTAACGCTGTATCCGCTGTTACCATTAATATCAAATAATCCTATAAGAATTAAAGACTGTAAAGTATTTGAGTGGTATAAGGCCATTAGCTGCTGGCACAGCACAAGAAGCCGTGTACAGAGGAGATAGATACAGCAATGGTTGTCTGTAGTTCAGATTATTTCAGAAATTTCCTAGTACAGCTTCTCTCCTCTTGCTGTCTGGCAGTGCAGCTGTAACCCTGTTCTGCAGGGCGGCAGCTGATGGTTACAGGGCTGGGCTCGGGGTTCACTGTTAGGGCTTCCCAGAAGCACCAGATAATAAGAAAATGCAGAGGAAAAGCCTTAGTCGTTAGGAGGGTAATAGGATAAGGATCACTTCACAACTGGTATCTCCCTCCAGAAAAAGTCAAGGACAAAGGTGGGCTTACAAAGAGCTACTACTACTGTGTTTTAAATAGTTTCTTAGCAGGCTCAGACACCGCAGTGAGATGCTGTGTCAAGACCTGTAATGCCGCTGTTGCCTATTCAGTGGGTGTAGTGACAGCCTGAAGGTTGATCCTGTTTGGCATCTTTCCCCCAAGAGTATGGAAGAACAAATTTCACGGTAATGCGGTGATGTCACATCAGTACATTAATACTTGCCTTGACTGCATGTTGTGGCTTCCCTGTAAAAAATAAAAAATTTCAAAACTTAAAATAGCTTTAGAAGCGCTGCAGTGACTACGGGAACTCTGCCACGTTAGGATAGATGGGGTTGTGCAAACTTTAATTACAGGTTGAGGAGCTGAACCACACTGATAAATAAAATACATCAGCAGCCTTACCCAATTTGTTGCAGTTCTGGTTCTGTATATGTTAATGAGTCGGCAGGGTGAGACTAACCACGAAAAACAGAAGCATCTGAAATGTACTTGAAAATAACTTTGCCTTTATCAGGTGTTAAATGAATTTTAAATTAGGAAATTTCCTTTGCCTGCCAAGTCCGTAGGGGTCAGTTATTTCATGATCTTCTGAAATGCCTGGTGCATTACTGTATTTGAGGTATCTGCTGGTTTTTAAATGGCGTTAGGTTTTGTAAATATTTTGTCAACCCCATTTCAGTGGGTATCCAGTTTATATAAAACCTGAAGACACGCTGTGTCAAAAAAATGTGTGTAGACATGGTTTATCCTATAGCATCTGAAGCGCTAAATAACCCGAGTAACAACTGGAGAGAGCAGGGAGTGATTGCTCAAGGTTGTTTGTCAAGTTAACGTTGTATGTGCTTTCCTACTTTTAACATGGAGATAGAATTTCCTCCAATTACATTTTCCAGCATAAAGGATAAAATAATTTGTGGTGCCAAACACTTCCAACAATGTTGCTAAGCATTGCCTCCTCTTATTGCACTAGTTTAAAAATTCAGTTTTTGATCATTTCCTGTCCTTTTGATGGCCTTTTTAACACATTTCCCCCCAACCCTTTTCTACTGCTTAAAAAAGCTCATGTCCTTTTGATTACATCACCGAAACCTCAGAGAAATACACCAGACTGTAGGTGAAAGTAGCACTATGTGGGGTGAAGTAATAAATCAGAATGATAATTGGACTTTGATATATTGCAGAAATGTAAGATAAATATATGATTGAGATGTGATTGTGTATTCTTATGAAGTGATATACTGGAATATTCTTTTATAAGAAATTTTAGCCCACGTAGCATTAAATTCTGCAATTAAATCTATGCCTATAATTGATATGTAATAATGTAAATTATAACCCAAAAATTAAATTTTACAGTTGAAGAGCACACACTGAATTATGTAAAAATAGGATCTTCACTTTGTGAATCATTTTTTGAAAAAGCACTTTCCTATTACCAACTAGCATGTGAATGAATTTTAGATTCTCTCATTTGTTATGATCTGTAGAAGTGAAATTTCTTTAATCTCTCAATGGATAAATTCATCATACAAATGCTAAAACAAAGCACCTTATACTATGCTGCTTAAACTTGCTTGTAATTGCACCTTTTGTTATCTGCAGATTTTTCTTAATGAGTATTCTTGTGTGATACCATTGTTCTCTGTGGGTCTGGGTGAATGATTAACCAACCTACAGCGTCATTTACTTACATAGTTTCTATTTCAGTACAGCATTGTATTGTGAGTTCAGTGCTTCAGAAATAAATGCTACTTCCATTTGTCTGCCTTGGTTGCGTATCATTTATTTCTCTTCTACAAAAATAAATCAAGACCTTCATAAAACAGTCAGAATTTGAAAATTAAGAGAGCATTTTTGCTAGAAACCTGAAAAATTCTTCCCCTGCTGAAGTTGTCCCACTTCAAATTTGAACTGTTTTAATTTTAAGGTAATTTTGTCTTCAAAATAAATTATATTTTAATTTAAGCCATTCTTTAACCTTGGGTATGTATTTTAAGTATAGCAACTAACCTTGTTGCTTCTTTCTCCGACTTATTTATTTTTTAATATGTACATACATACATTAGAGGAGCAGTAGCAAAGAAATAATGAAACATCACCACCTTCCCTGTAGTTGTGGAAGTTTCACATCTTGCACTATTTTTGTACTACCTAAGCAAAGTTTGTATTTCTGTAGGAGTTGTAGCTTTACATTAACTAAACCAATTTATTTCCTGTTAAACAGACAACAACACTTCACTGAAATCAAACTGACGAGAAGTCACACTTTTAACAAGAAAATACACTTTAAAAAACCACACAAGTTGTTTGAACTTTTGACAGTTTGTGAACACGTGTGCATAACTGATAAGAAGGGCTCCAGCTTTGAAGAAGACTTTATTGCATTTTGTACTATAAAACCTGAGTTTGTTCCCTTTAAAGGAAGTGTAAAATTCTAGCCGTAAACATAGGGTTTAACTGAAAACGTATATAAGTAGCGCTCTTTTGGTAAACCCATACTTTCAACTGAAATGCTCTGAGCTGGCAGGTGCTTTCTGCCCGCTGGAAACCAGTGTGGAAGTGGGCCATGTCCCATGCTCTGGTGCAACAGTCATTACAATACCGGTGGACGCTGGACTTTTTTCCAAGGGTTGTAGCTCTGGAGATGTTTCCATTCCTACAGATGATCATCTGCAAGGACACAGCCACCGAACGCTAAACTACACACTGCTGTCGCACAGGACTTATTTGCAGTCTTTTCAGTCAGCAGCTCATTAACAGATCACAATGACTGTGCCAGGCCTATCGGCTGGCTCTGTGTTTTCATTGTTAAATGGCATAAAGCAGAATTTCCAGCTGACAAATGGATCTGTAGACCACATCTCCTCTGTCAGTTCAACATCGTGACATCGACACCAGTATGCTACTGCAATGAGAAAGCTGTTGATGAAGTACAGCCAAGGGACGTTCATCTCCATGTAGGCTGGAATCCGAGCACCGAGAAACAAAATGATAATTTGAAGAAGAACTAAAGGTGCCCAAGTGCCAAGAAAACAGATGAGGAGTCTGGTCAGGAGCTGCCACTTAGAGCAAGTGCCGTTGTTGTTAGACACACAGGGGAACATCAGAACAGGCTGACCGGCAAAGGAAACTACCCTGACAGACAGCAGCATGGTTACAACTTGCTTCCAACAAGCCAGAAGAGCCACGGCTATCAGCAGCACCGTGGCACATGAGACCGAGTAGCTCTGCATGCTGGTATAGAGAGGGCACTGATAAGGGGAAAAACGGTTCTGAATTTCTAGTTCTTCATAGATAGCAGGAACTTTTAGAATACAAAAGAACCCTGAAATCCATATAACAACCACAGCAAATACATAAAGTAATCTTTGACCTCTTTTAGGAAATTCAGAGGTTTGGGCTACAGTCATGTAATAATCCAGACCGGCCACAAGATACACCGGGTAATGCAAAATACTGTAAGTAAGAGAAATTATCTGAGTGAACAGGCAAATGTGGTACTTTGTAAAGCGCACACCCCAGAGGGCAAAGTCCTCAAAACAGAAAATGAAAGATATACTCATCAGCAGTACGAAATCAAGAAGTGCTAGTGAAATGCAAAAGTATCCCAAAAAACTAGTTTTCACATTTTTTTGCTTAACTTGCAACATGAAGAAATCAAGGAACACTTTCCCGAGTACAATCAGCAGCAACATGCAGCTGATTTCAAAAGATTGGTTGACCTGGGTGTAGTGGTACTGACCAGAACAATTTTCACAGAGTATGGCAGCCATCCTCCGATAGTGAGGACCAGCAAAGTAAGTATCACAGGGCACAGTGCTTCATATCTGAAAAGAAGGAAAAAAAAAAAAAAAGTTTGTAACAATTTATTTCTGGGTACCTCTATCAATTAGTTAATTCTCCATCATAGCAAATACTCAATTTACACCTGAATTTTCCAGGCTCCTTAATCAAGAGTAAACAGCTTCACCAACACATCAGTAGGATTTAGGCACTTCTTGACAATTTATGTTCTTCAAACTACATTCCCGAGAGTTAAAAAGTCAACATAGATATCGAAGTTACTTTTTCCTAAGGAAAGGCTGGCTGTGTTCCTTTCCTTTAGAAAGTATGGGGGTCTTTCTGTCCAGCTGGGCTGAGGGAGGGATGTTTCAGAGCTCCTACATATTTTGAAGAAATTAGACAACGACAGAGGACAGAAATCATACAAGATTTCACATTTTGGCCTCACAGTTCATTATGCTCAAAGAACCTATATGGAACTGAGACTGCGGAAACGTCCTGTAAGCATTAGAAGCATCAACCCAACTCATCCCTTTTCGGTGCTAAAATCCTGGAACACGAAGGCAATCCGAAGCCTTACAGGAACTGTTCTCCATGTGCTAACTGCTGAGGAAAATGCACACGGGATGGCTTCATGTGTGTCAGCGGGACACACTAGGTGAAGATGTACCTGCTTTCTTCTCTCTTTCCTAAAGGAGCAGGATGCTTCAGCAGAGAAAAGCTGAGGAGCCAAGGCAGCCGTACAGCGGAACCGCCTCTCAGGAGCTCTGGTAACAGTGATTCACTTGTATTTAAACAGGCACCCACACCGCGTTGTTACCAGCTTGCGGGGGCTAGCGAGCGTTTGAGTCGGCGTCTCCTGAAAAACCAGCTTGGAACAACTGGAAACGCTTGGCAGTGCACCCTGAGATGCGTCCACGGAACTCGGCCACCGGCCCACCCGGGCTCGCTGCTTCGCCTTCACCCGCGCACGTACCTTTCGCCTGCTAGAACCTGTTACAGCACGACAACAGCCTCCGGGCTGCGCGCCGCGGCCGGCACCGCACGCTGCCTGGGGCGCGCCGGGACGGGCAGCCTGCGGGCCCGGCCGGCTCGCACGGGGCGGCCCGTCACCCAGCCCCGCAGGAGCGCTGGGGCCACAGGGCGAGAGCCCCGCCGCAGGACGGGCCGCTGCTGCCTCGGGGCGGCGGCCGGGGCCGAGCACGGGGGCGGCCGCCCGCTCCCCCCCAGCCCGGGCCGCTGCCGGGGGCTGCCGCGCCGCCGCCGGGCCCCGGGCCGCCCCGCGGGCTCCTCCGCACCGGCCCGGGGGCGGCTCTGAGGGGACGGCAGCGGCCGCGGCGCCGGGCTCCCGCCCCGGCCGGCCCCTCCTCGCCCGGGAACCCACCTGCTGCTGCCGCCGCCCCTCCGCGCTCCTCCTCGGCGTGTGCCGCGGGGACCGGCCCCGGCCTCCCGCCCCAGGCGGCGGCCCCCTCAGGCGGCGGCCATCTCCGCCCCTGCGCATCGCACGGGGAGCGGCCGGGGTGGGGCGGGAAGGGCCGGGCTGGGCTCGCCGCGCCGTCGGGTGGGGCCTGTCCGCTCCGCTCCGCTCCGCACCGCTCCGCACACACCCGGCCGCTCGGCTCCCGCCGCCTGCGGGCTGCGGCCGGCCCTGCCTCTCGGGGCCGGGGCCGCCCTGAGGAAAAGCGCTGGGGGCGGCGCGGGCCGGGGGGAGCGGGGCGCCGCTGGTCACCGGAGCGGCGAGGGCCGGGCGGCGCGGCCCTCCGGGGCCACCGAAGCCAGCACACAGGGGGCGGGTGACCGCTTTCTGCGGTAACCGTGTGGCATAGGGGGGGAAAGGCTGCGGGGGCTGAGGGCGGCTCGGCGGCAGGGGCCGTGGCTCTCGGGGCAGGGGCCGTGGCCTCCGGTGCCGGGCACGGCGGTGGGCGTGCGGCCGTGGCGTGCGAAGGCCGGTGTGTGCCCCCCGCGTGTGCTCGCCCCCGCGCTGGCTCTGGGACTCGGCCCCGCTGGGAAACACGCGCCGGTCCCAGACACACAGAGGTGTCGGGGCAGGAGCGGGGATGCTGGTCCCCTCCCAGCGATGGCCCTGCAACCACCCAGCGGAAAAACTGGAAAAACTCAATTTCTGTTTCTTTTCTGGTCTGACAGGTGGAAGAGCTCTCAGCACAGATCTCCTGTCCCTGCCCACGGAGCCCTCCGTGGGGAAGTGCCCGGCTTCCCTTAGGGCACGGTCAATGCACAATTCCGTGGATTTTGAGGCTTCCACATGGACGTTACCCTTCCGTACTGCCGTACTGAACGCAGCATGCCTCTAAACATGAGACAGTTCACCTTCTTCGGCATAGCTCTACTTTTATCCTTGATTAAGCCATCGAATCAGTACTCCAGGAGTCAGCTAGTGGTGTATTTGCAACACAGTTCAAACTTTTGACGTCATGTAATGGTTTTGTAGAACGCTTCTGGTTTTGAAATACAACACAAGATTGTAAAAACCCTCAATACTGTGTATTTAGTCTCTTCCACAAGGGAACTTAATATTTAACTGGCAACTGCATTCTGGTAATGATACAGTTAAAGGGCTATAAATAAATATTAACTGTGAACGCTACCCTGGCAAAAAGATTTTTCACAAGTGGGTCTCTCAATTCTTCTTCCTCAGAGATTCTCAATAATTACAAAAAGTTTAGGAGAGAGGTTAGCAAATACCCATTATTTGTTTAAAAATAATGATGAATTAAAACAGGTAATCCTGGAAAAAAATATAAAACCTTATAAGTGGGTTGGCTTTTCAGCTTGGCCATCCTGTGGCAATCTACTTAATAAAATTTAAAGATTCACGGTAACAGTACTTCACCTCTTCCAGATCAAAGTACTAATTTAGTTTTCCATTTGTTGTTTTAATTCCCATTTACCGGCATGTGTAGGACAGCTGCACATCCCACTGGAGGAATGGCTTGCTGAGGGACCTGAACGGTGCTTCTTAAGTTAATTGGCAGTGGTTTGCTGATCACTGCATGTACACAATGTAGCTGTAATACTATGACATCTTTATTTTTTCCCTTTTATGTTTTTGGTAATTCAGCATTAAATGTAATGAGAGGCTTGGAAGCCTGTGACTTCCATGCTGCAGCACCTGCCCTGTGCCCAGGACGGCCACTCCTCTGCCTCCACAGGATGCTCATCTGAACTAGCTTACTGAGCAGGAGTTGCTAGTGTGAGTCTCTAGATGATCTGGGAAGAGGTAGTGTCTAACATCCTTCCTTTCCCAAAAATTAGGGACTGGCAAGAATAAATGAAATCTTTTAGATACTTCCTGCAGATCAGATTGCCTGAAACTTGGGCAGAACTCTGGGACCTAATGAGGAGAGCTAAACCCTTTGGGAGATTTTTGGGTTTGTTGATGATCGGTATTATATTCTGAAAAAATGTGAGAGCTTAAAGTAATCTGAGGCAGCATTCACACTGGCAATATTTTCTTACCCAAACAGTACTTACTAGGGCTGTTAGACAAGTTGCAATGTAATGAGAAAATGTTTACACCTGAGATGGGTATTGTACATTCTGAGCACCCGGTCCATGGTGTGGACCCACTCAGAAGTATCCGAGTGGTGATGACCTCACAAATTTTCTTCTTAGTTCCAATCCCAAGTAAAGCAACAGAAGTGATTTTCCCAGTGGTAGCTAATGAATTGTTTTTGTGGTATCTTTCTGATGTTTTTGTTTCTGATCATGTCTGTCTTTACGACTGCAGAAACTACTGTACTGGCCTATGTGGGGAGATACCTGGTTGGTAGAAATGAACAACCAGGAGGGGATGGGGACAGTTCAGACATTTTTTCTGCAGATAAAAATCCTGATGAGCATGTGACTTCCAGAGTATGCAGCACAGTACGTCAGCTCCAGGCTCAGCGAGCCTTCCGAGCAGGCTCCTCAGCATGGCCCACAGGAGCACTGTGCTGCCCAGGTTACATCCTGAGTTAATGCTGAGACACTTGGCTTCCCTTTCCCTGCACCAAGGCCCTCTGTGGCAGTTGTTTGAAAGTTTGCTTACTACTTACTGATTGCTCTCAGGTGATTCTTTTCTGCTCCTGATTGCCACATCTCATCTTCCTGTTTGTCAGAGAAATGATACTGCAAGATGGGATGCCCTGCTGTGCTAGAAGCTGCTTACATCGAGTATGGGATAAGGGCAGGACTTCTTTAGCACCAACTCCGCTTGCAGCTTCGCAGGAAAACTTGCAGGTACTTGACAAATACCATACTCTGTTAATAATGGCTCGAGCCCATCCTGCTTGATTAAAGAGGCTGCATTTATATTCATGTGCAGCAATAGAAAGGTTTAAGGAATTAATTTATATTTGCATGCAGGCAGCTGAATGTGAAAATAAGACAGGAGACCGCCTCGTCCAGGAGAAGGGTGCATGTAATGATACATCAAACCTCTTGCAAAAGCTGTTTGTGTTTTCTTCAGATGATGATGTTGTCCTTCTGTGTCCCCTGTAGTCAGAAGATATTTGCATAGGTGCTTCCTTCTGCTTTCAAGACTGTGTCCTGCTGCTGGTGGCTCATATTTTGGGTTCTGTTAATGGTAAGGGTAGGATTTTAAGACAAAGGGGAAAGGAACAAGTACTTCAACTCTAACTTCAAATCTAATTTGTTCAGTTTCTGAAAGAAACAGAGTGACTGAACAAAGTTTGTGTCCTCATAGAGTGGGGATTGGTCTCTACCTTCTCCCTTCTGTGACGAAGCTCAGCACCGCGGCCCCACGGTTCGCTGCGGCTTTTGAAGTCACTTACAAAGACCAGTGGGGAGTAGGAGAGTTTCTGCATGTTCCTTCTGCTTCATCCTCAGTGCTGCCTGATTTAGGGCCAGGAGGTTCCCTTCAGACAGGGGTAGGTGTAGATAGCAAATGCAACTTCTTTACCATTACTTGAAGGATTCGAGGGGGTGCTTTGTGTGTAGTTAGAACGGAATCTTTTACTTTTCCCCAGGTTTTCCTGCTTGGGACGTGTTGTGCTTCAAAAGCTAGTTGTAATCTGCCCCTTCATTCAGTTGGGCAGAAGGAATAAGTTTAAACCCCACCTCTGTGTATTTCAAGAAATCTTACCTTGACATTTTGGGCACCTCAAGCCACGTGGGAGCAAGACAGGGAGATCAAATGCGTATTTATGCAGTTTGATGTCATGTGTGGGGAAAGCTATACACTGCAAGGTAACCTCCTGGAAAAATTGTTACGAGAAATCAATATCCTGAGCAGCCAGGAGCTGGGCATGGCTCAGTTTGGAGACAAATGGACATAACAGCCGTGAGCAGAGCTGGCAGTGGGCTGCGGTGAGCGCAGAACATTGTGTCTGGAATGTATTTGTATGTAGAGACGAGTGCCAATCTGACACAGCCTCGCCTGTATCCTTCCCTTTTGCCTGGGTATACCTTTAACTGGGTGTTGCCTGGCTGAGCATGTTTAATGCCCTATTAGATTTTATGCCTTGTCAGCATGGGATCAGCAACTGGAGTTTTGCAATGGCTGATGAGCAAGCAGTTGTGCAGTTGCTGTTCCTGAAAGGCTGCATGTCTCAGAAAAAAACAGTATGGTGTTTACGAAGATTTTAAATTTTCAATAAAATACTTGACCAGTGTCCCATTTACAAGATGTTTCCATTTACATTTCAGGAATCTTTTAAAAGCACAGATTATGTGCATTTGGATCTTGATTTGCATCATTTGAGGTGCTCATCTTAAAAGTAACAGGTTTGTTCATAGGAAGTTCTTGTTGAGAAAAAACTATTTCCATTGTAATTTTAATTCGAAGGCATCTTGTTACAGAACTCTAACGCTGCTTGTTCAATGAAAATCTAGTACATGCAGCATGTAGTTGATGTCAGCCTTGTAGTAGCGTTTCCTTGATCTGTGTAACTGCAGCATGCTTTCACCGTACAAGGTGTAACCTTTCCTGGTGCTCATGATGATGATGATGATGCAGGGGTATTTTTATTTTTTATTTTTCTATTGGCTTGTCTTTGACACAAAGAATTTTTCAGGGAACTAGAAGAAAGATGGGAAGAGCAAGGCTCTGAAAACTGTGTTGTATGAACCAGTAATTTATAAGATCTGATACATGGCTCACTGGTCACTGTGACAAGAAAGTAAAATTGTTAAGACTGAAGCCAACATGGGGTGCAAGGGGTGATGCTACTGTCATTGTTTTGTTGTTTGTGAGCAACAGAGTGAGTAATCTTCTGTAACCTTTTAGAATATTGCTACCTCCTGGTAGATTTCAATTTTAAACAAATTCTATAGTGGCACTTCTATTTAAAAGGAAGCTAAAAAGCAGTGAAGTGTAATTTCAGTCCCACCCTCAGTCTGAAGAATTCAAAACTACATCTTCTTATTCCCAACAAACAGCTTTTCTTAACTATTAGTGGAAGATTCATATGCCAGAAAGAGAAAATAAGAATTTACTGTTAAGGCTAGTGAGAGTCACCTGGGACTCTTCTCTGCGTTTCATTTACTGACTAGTAAAGGTAAACTGCCAGAGGGCCTCATAAGCACTGATATCCTTTACTGGATCCAGGCTACGGAGTACTTTATGGGATCATAAGCTTAGCCTTTTCTGTGTTTGGTTTATGTTTTACATGATGAGGATTAATGGTGGTTACCACCTGTAGAGTATGCTTTGATCTATATCTAAAGCATGATCTGTGTTTACTGAGTAGATAGCGCTCTCTTTACTTTAACTTGCACTGAAACCATTCGCCTAAAGCTGTTACTAACTCTAAACTAATTCCTCTCTCAAAAGTCTTTTATTATAAACCAAGTATGTTTCTGAGTGATCATTATTTTCACATTAAAAAAAAAACACAAACCACAAAAATGCATGGCAAAACGAGTGCCTGCTGTGTCAGCCAGTAAGTAATGGACTCTTTGTGGACACAAAAAGTAAATGTTCCTTTTGTTTTCCTGCACCTGTTGCTGTATTACAAATAAAATCATCCGATGTTTTATTAAATAAAATGGAAAGCCTTAATAAAATTGTACCAGCCATTACCAGGAAGCCTATTGAAAACATTCAGCAGCTGCTTCAGTCTCAGTTCACTTACACTGATAGGATTGTTTCGTCCTTCTGCTCTAAGTGAAAAAGCTGCAGTGCCGTGTCGGTGTGCAGCAGAGCCTGGGACCGTTTCATACCACTCTCCTCTAACTCCCTTTGAAGTATTTGATTAGAATCAATAATAAATCATGCTCAGCAGTTAAGTGCCTGTGACTTACAAAAGTTTGTTAGAAGTGAGTGTCCCGGGTCTTACATCTAAGTGTTTTGCAAACATCAGCTTACATACCCTTACAGCATAGTGGTAAAGCAGGTAAAGATCTACTGTGTTATTCTGACTTTACAGAGGGGGATTAATCAGAGAGGTTAAGACTCAAATCAGTCAACCTTTTTCATTAGATAAAATGCCCAGGTAGCCTGAGGAATCCTCTGGAGCGAGCTGGGGGTCGGCCTCACTCTATTGAGTTATATATATATATATATATATATATATATATATATAAATATAGTTAACTATATTTAGTTAACCATCACCACTCTTTCTCTAAAGGTCCCTAACAGAACTGACCTGTATCTTCTGTATTTAAAAGTCAACGCATCTGTCGCATAGCTGTGTTGGCAAGTAGGTGGAGACTTTCACAGAACAGGCTGTAGTTCCTAACAAGAGTTGGCTAATTTGAAAGAAAAGGTAACCCTAGCAATAATCTCCATTCTAAATGCTGAACAGTAGGTCTTATGTTAAAACCACTAAGGAACTGCATATTGGAAAATGTTTGAGAAATGCTATTTTTACCAGAAAGTCTAACAAAGAATTTTGTTCAAACTTGGATGATTCCAACGTTTCTAGGTTTGGTTTTAAAAATGTATGAGAAGTAGTTGGATGAAATGTCAGCCCAGCAGTAAGTGATACAGCCCTCCCTTCCCACAACAGGGAGGAGGTGAACAGCGAGGCCGATGGGCAGAAGGTGCAGCCTGGGGACCTGGGGACGGCAGTCCCTCGGGGTCCCCTGCTGGGACGCGTCTTCCTGGCCACCCAGCGTGAGCGGAGGAATTACCCACAGAGTCTGTCTCCTGCCTTGTTCTTGTGATGTTACCAATGTGTGAATCTACTCTGCATTTATCCCAGTGCAACTCCATGCAGAATTTAGACTCAAATATAAGGAAATAAGGCAAATACAAGCTTTCTAGAACTCATAGTAGTATGTATAGGATCTATATGTATAAAACTTTCTCATCCGAAAAGTTGATCTAAAATTGTGCGCTGCAGCGTGCCTCGTGCAGCAGTTGGTGGCTGGCTTTGGCATTCCTCGTTTGGCCTGGCATGGATAAAGCCACGCCAGGGACACCACTAGCTCGTAGCATCCTCTGCCTGCTCTGCTTTGCTTTGCTTTATTTCACAGCCAGGATTTTTGAGCCCGTCCTACTGGTGTTTTCAGCTCGAGATGACCCTGCTCTCCTTCTCTCTTCAGGCACTAACCTGAGGCGGAGGAGGAGGGAAAGAGGGAAGTGAATCTGGAAGTTAAAAGGACTCAGCTCCCCCTTCATCAGTAAGTCAAGGTCAGAGCATCTTTCAAGGGCTTGGTGGTCCTGGGTTAACAGTTGGACTTGATAATCTCAAAGGTCTTTTCCAATCTAAATGATTCTGTTATTCTATGATCCACAGTCAGGCCCACAGGGACCAAGAGCTCATTCAGACTCTGGAACACCCAACGATGGGGAAGCCGGTTTTCTGTCCTCACTGTGGCATTTCCAGGGAGAACAGTAGTTACTGATACTTAACTTTTCCACTGTGGTATTTTTCCTCCAGGCGGTTTTTAGGTGGCTTGAGGTTTTTTTTGGTTTTGGTTGGTTTGGGGTTTTTTTTTGTAAATTGCTTAGGTTTGCGGCTGGAGTATGTAATCTGTGGCACAGGGATAGCACAGGGTAAGCAGCTCAGCAACTGCATGAGGGAGGGCAAGGGCAGGACACAGCAGCAGGAAGACGGGAAGGGTTTACTCTGTAAACTGGGCTCTCTTGAAATCAATCTGCCAACAAATCCAAGAGGGATTCTGACAGGGACTTCCAACTGCTGCCAGTAAAACAACTGCAGCTGGAAGAGGATGCTTCTTTGTTGCCCGGTGCTTTAGGTGCCAACTGTGAGGTTTGAATATTACTTTGCTGTCCTTGTGACCCTGTTAGAAAGGAACTATACGCTCAGAGGAGCGGGAGAGCAGCTCTGCAAGGCTCTTGCAGCCAAGTGCCACAGAGAGAACTGCAGGTGGTTGTAGGAAGGAAAATGAGGGGCTACGCCAGGCAGGTCTGTTTTCCACATTTCCTCAGTTAATGTTTACATTGTCTATATCTGATGTTTGCATAAGGCAGATGCTTCTGCCAGCCCTTCTCCTGATCTAACACAAGGAGGGCAAGTCCTGGTTAAAGTGTAATTTAAAAGTTGATTGAGGAGCCTCCTCAGTTTTTCTTTATCTGCCCTTTATGCTGTATGACACTCTGTGAACACCATCTGGTATTATTTCAAACAGAAAGTGAAACAGGCTTAAATGAGTAAAAAAATATCTCCTATAAAATGAATGTATTTAAAAATCCCCAGAAAAATCTGCTATATGATATACAGCAGGTGAAAGCAAATGCTCCCCCCATGACACTGCTACGAAGGTACTTTCGCTATTTGAAAATTGCTAATAGTCACAAGAACCCCACCGGTGCTGTTAATGTTTCTACAGATAAAGAAATATGGAAGTTTGTCAAAGAGTAATTTTTAATTATTTCTTGCTAGAGAAAGAGCTGCCTTTGTTTAAGGATCCCAGAACACCACAAGTGAGCTGAGGTTATCGTGTCCATGCCAGAGCAGAGCATACTTGGGTGTAACATCTCTGCTAAATACTGATCTGCATTAAATACTCATTCATGTTTTACCAGTAATTATTTAATTCCAAAAAAAAGTTAGGAATAATCATATTTTCTTGCTAAGAAAATAATCAGATAGTTATATTGGGTATATAAAACACTGGGAAAAATATCAGTGAGACCACTGTGAAATTTTATTGCAGGAAGGATATTTTCATAGAGTTGTTAAATAACTTTCCACTGAATATATATGTATATGCTGGTTCCCATAAGGTCACCCTAGTCTCTGGTAGTTAAAAGTCAAAATCGGTAAGAACAACTTTGAAATATCTTATGTAAAGGTGTTCTGATAAAGAGCCAAATGTGGCCAAATACCTGTGTGCTTGTCTCCCTTTGGACTGGAAGTGTTTGTCAGGACAGCCCACTCGCAATCCTACTATTACTGGCATATTGTAATCACTTCTCTCATTATCTCATTCCAAAGTAAGGTACAAGTACTTGGGGACTATTTGTAGGAAATGCTAATTACAGTGATGGGCCACGCAGTCCCCTCCTTCACCCCTGAACAGCTCCAATATCTCTTTCTTCACGCTACTTTCTCAGAAGATTCGGAGTTGTTCAGTGCAGATGAAGTGAAACAGTTTCACTCGGTGTCTGCAGCTGTGCGAGCCTGGGTTCTATTAAGGTGACAGTACAAATTTTTGATCATTTTGAGACGCAGACGCTTGTCCCCAGGCGGGTAGCGCTGGCATACCGCACACATCCACTTAACAGGAAGTTACTGAAGTGTTGGTTATCTGACCATTTCAACTTCTACTTCCTCAGCAAGGCCCTTAAGAAGTTATTTCACTTGTACCTGAAACAACTGAAATCCACTGCGTTCATTTCTTCCAAAACTGGCAGTGACTTGGCTGCCCGCCGCTCGACACGTTGCCGGTGCACGTGCCCTGCAGTGCTCCCCCAAGTGCTAACTGATAAATGGCTCCTGGAAGATGGGCATGCAGGTTTGGCTCCCGTCGGAACCCGCGGGAATCTATCAACGTGAACTGCCAGCATGTCTTCAGTACAGAGATTTTTAGAATTTTGCACTTGCATGGTAGGAAGCAAGTTGCCACGCAAGCCGTAGCGCCAGCTCTTCAGGACAGCCCTACTGTGAATTCCAGAGCCACCAAGCTGAAGATGCTGGCACAGAAAGGCAGCTCTGTCCTCAGCGCCAGACGCGAGGATGTGAGACACAAGCAGAAAGGAACACCGGCCTCTGCGCGAGCAAAGAGGGTCTGACCCAGCGGCCTGAGGGAGCGAAAAGGCAGCTGTCAGTCAAGATGCTTCACCATCGCATCGTGCCAACCTGAGCGAGGTATGGAAGGCAGCAACAGGCCCTTGTTAGCTATTTTAATCAGTGATAACACATAAGTGTCCAGGAGTCATCTGTTTAGGTAATGGGTCCTTTAATTTTTTGCTATATTAATAAAAAAGTGATCCAATTTATCTGTTTCCTTATGGAGTAAATATTCAGGATATTCCAGAAGCAAGTACATCATATTCATAAATTGTTTATCAATGCACCCGTTATGATGTATATATTTGCGTGATCTGAAAAATTAGTATCTTCATCCAAAATGCTGATGCTGGAAGGAAGGGGAATCAATTTAGGATACGGAAAAAAGTTCTCCAAGTCACTTATTAAAACGTCGAGCTTACCCTTATCTTCAAGTAGGTTCGGGAGATGATCAAATCTACGGTTAAAGTCATCTAGAGGAATGATACCAAGTCTTAACCAAAACATCCAGTACATCCTCCAAACGTCCAGCAGAAAGGGATGTGTAAGAGAAACCGCACAAACTACTCCAAGATATTTATAAACAAATTATTAATGGTCACTTCATATTAGCTTTGAGTTACCTATATTTCTGAACAGATGAATACTCTCCTGCCTCTTCAGTTTAAAAAGTATTCCAGTTCCAGAACATAGAAAGTTTTAACATTAAGGCATACATACAGCTATGTTGTTTGCTTTCATTTAATAAAGATCAATTTACTCATACTCAAATACATGGAATGTTGGCACAAAACTAAAGCTCTTGTGGAACAGCTACCAATCATACACAAATATTCTGTGAGGTCCTCTTGACTTGCATTTCTCTGATAGATACACCACAAAATGGCTTTAATAATACAAACTGAATGCTGGATCAAATCTCTAAATAATAAGTAGCAGTTAAAGTAAATGGTTTGCTTTATTTGTAAATTATGTACAGAATACATTTTTCTTTTTTAATTATGATGGAGCAGGAGAAAGAAAACAGCCATAATTTCCAAACCATGCTGCTTCCTTCACCTGCTGGAGATGACAGCTTTCTCTGAACCAGATGTACAAAACCAGTTTGGATTTCCTCAGTTGCTGGCACACAGTCTGGAGAAACAGAGAACATGGCAGCCAAATTCAGCACTACCAGCTTTTATATTTTCAGCAAAATACTTCTGCTAAAACTAGTTTTCTTAGGAAAGTTTTCACAATCTTTTGAAAACAAAATCAAGAAAAATATCAAGAAAGCTGTGGGCTAAGAAGGGCTTTACCTAACTAGCTATCAAATGAGTATAACTAGGAATAATCTGAGATTTGGTCATTCAACTTTTACCTGTTTTACAAAAGCAAGTTTGAGAAGCTAAACTAATTGACCAGTTATGCAAGTACCAGAAAACTATTGTTTTTCAGTTTGTTTGAGGGTGATCTGGGCAATCTATCAATCAATAGAAAACTTGTCAGATTGATAAAACTTCTGTAAATGGATATTAATGATTAACATAGTACCAAGTAATCAAGTTAATGGTTAAAAAAAATGAAGGAACTAGATATAAAACTGTTTGGTAACACGTATATTTCAGCAAACAAAGATGCTACTGTATGGTCTGTGTTTTGGTGATCAGCCAACAAAGAAAATCCAACCATTTGCACATACTCAGTCCCCAAACCACAGTGAGTTATGATTTTTCATGTGAAGGCCTACTCTCGGTATCTTCCTCCTCTTCCTCCTCACAATCCCCTTCATCTGTTTGCTGTTCCAGTTCCTCTTTTGTGATCATTTCAAAGTCGTTTCCATTTCCACTACTGTGCTGGGACCTGTCGTCTTCGCGCCTGTCACTGTCAGTGTCTGAATGTCGCTCTCCTCCCGAGCCGTCTGTTCCAGAGTTCCTCGTTGCCTCTGTTTTCCCATACTCCTCTTCCTTCTTCTCGCTATCTGATTTCTCCTCACTGTCGTATTTTTGCTGCTTTTTGGATTCTGATTTTTCCTCTTTCTTTAAGTCTGCTTTTGGTCCTTTGTATTCATGTGTGTACAGGGGCCTGAAGGAGTCAATGAATCCCACGTCCGCTGTAAGGTTTGGCAGGAACCAGAAGTGATGCCTTCCTCCAGTGATGAGCCAGATGATAAGGAAAAGGATACAGCGAGCTGTATAAAAAAAAAAAAAAAAAAGAACAACAACTAGGGAAATGTTGGGGTTTATAATAAACATACACAATGTGTAACTATGGTGTAAGAGATGCCCACTGCTAACAGCCACCCCAAGCCAGTGACAGGAGTGAGCCTGGGGGAAGCCTCTCATTCTGCAATGGCATCGTGGAACGGTTTGTTCCCACCACATCTCCCCCACCCTGTTCACCACGCATCTCATCTGTGATTTAGCTCTTCATCCCCTCCGCAACAGAAATGTGAGCCAAAGCAAGCTTTAAAATCCCAGTGACACCACTTTCACCACTGAATCTGGCCTCAGGTACAGCTCTTGGGTTTGTTTTGTCCCCTTTGGTTTTTTTGTTGTTTGTTTGTTTTTTAAAAACAGGCAGCGGACAAATCTCGATGACCCAACAGGTGACACAAGCTGAGATTTCTCTCTTTCTGTGGCACAACTCCGACACCCAGTGGCCAGGAGGGAAACGCATAGGCAGGACCAGCGCGGCTCCCGCTGACACCAGCCTGGGAAGCGTTTAAGCAGCGAGCTGTCTCTGCCGGTTTGGACTTCACCGGCTGATGAAGTCAAGGTGACTGACACTCACCAACGGCAAGAAGAAGAATACTGGCGACAAAACAGCCTGCGCCTACGCTGAGGTAATAAACACCAACACGCATTTCTGCTGGCCAGAGCGGGAACAGAGTTGCAGCTATAACAGCAATCACTGCATAGAAAGATAAGAAGAAAATGACAATTAGTTTTTCCTGGTACATACTTAAATGTTCTAGGCTCACTGTTTGTTCCAGATACTGGCTCAGCACAGCGCGTTACTGACAGTATTTCAGGCCTTGACTGAAACCTTGTCTAGATTCACCGCTCCTGTTTTCATTCTGGGTAGAGAGATGCCACATCCAGCAACTCTACGTCACTGCGCTTAGGCAGCGCAGCAATGAGCACCTCTGAGCAGAGGGCATGAGCAGAAAGGTGGGCAGAGAGCTGCCTCTAACCAGTGCAGCAGAAAAGGGGCGCAGGGAGCTGGGTGGGGGTCATGGTGGCCCCAAGGACAGGTCAAAGGCCTGAGCACAGCCCCAGGGGGTGACACTGATTCCCAGGAAAGGCAGTTCTCTCCAGGTGAGGAAGCTGGAAGGTACACGTCAAGGGTATTAGGCCAGCAGTACAGTGAACAATCTGTTAGCCCACTGAATGTCAGTTAACATCAACAATGATTCAGGTTTGAAAAATAAAATTAGCTGATTGGAGTTACCCTATACAAATACAAGTTTAGAGTCAGAAAGGTATCATTCACAGTTTAAAATAACTCCTTTAACATCTTTCACATGTTTACATAGCCCACATTTGCCAACTGAACAACTTGTTAGCTAAAAGCAACAGAAATAAACAGCTTGCAAACTTGTGCATGTTCAGACATCTGCTAAAGCATTTCAGCTTTTCCTTTTCACCATGTGTAGCCCCCTCCACCCTGAGATCAAAATTCATGTAATATGATTGGTATCAAATCAGGCTGAAACTGAAGAGCAAAACTTTGTCCAGGGAATAGACAAACTTCCCCAAGGACAAACAGGCCTGTTGACACTGTGCCTACACTTAGGATGCGCTCACCCGTTTCTGCTCGTAACTTACCAAGTACAAGTCCCATGGCAAAAGTTTTAAAGTGAACGGGGTCATAGATCCACACGTACACCTACAACAGAAATAATCTGATTTACACTTGGAAAACTAGCTCTCTGATGAACGACTTCATTTATTCCCTCATCCAAATGTGTGCTGCCACGCTGTAGCACTTGGCGCTGAGGTCAGTACCGTGCCAGGGCAGCGGAGCAGGGCAGGGGTCACGTATCGTGGGAATTCAGGTTACACTTCGAACAGGACTTGAAACCGGTTTCCCCCAGTGCAAGAGGTGCAGAAGGAGACAGCCAGCCCCGGGGCTGCAGGCCTGCCTGCCCACACCGTTCCCTTAGCTCTGTGCCGGCTATAGTCTGAGCCTCCTGGTGGGAGGCCTAAGGACGCGGCGCTGCTGGGGCTTCCAGCTGCGAGGGGAAGAGGAACAGTGGAAATCTCAGACTGGATCTCTCAAAGAATTACTTCTAAAAAAAAAAAAAAAAAAGTTCTAGCCAGAGTAATTTATAGATGATGTAAAATCCTGAGGAAAACAATCAGACAGTAAAAATGATGGGGAAGCGAAAGATTCAGAAATATCACCAAATCAAGGTATGTTTTCATCTTTAGTCATTAATGTTGTTCAGCATGAAGCCAAAACACTTGTAAAAAGATAAAAAGTTTCTCAGATCCATCAAGTGGAAACAAAAAGTACTTTAGCTTTGAAGAGATGCACTTAAGAGGAAGACACCAGACTGAACGTATGGAACAAAGCAACCAGCTGAAACACTCAGTTCCACTCAAGTCCCATTTCATGGCCGCAGGGGAGTGTAACTGTACCCTCCGTTCTCTAAATATCTACAGCTGCAACACTCAGTACCAAATGGTTGTGTGAGAACTGCGGATCCATTCGAATCAGATTTGCTCAGCCTTATTGAAAAAAAAACACTTAATGGTGAAATGCAGGATTTTCTGAACTGGAAAAACTGGATTATTTTTTTTCTTACCAAACTAAACAGTTGGAATCTTAGCTATTAACTGTGAAAAGCAGCAGATTACTAGAAACCAGCAACCTCAGAGCAGGCGCGTTAATACAAACTACCAGGAGGACACCTTAGAGGCCGCAATATAGTTTTTCAGTGTGATGCAACAAGTATTTAATATTCTGCTTCTCACAGGGTGTGAAAGTTGACCATACGCAAGTGTAGCTCTGCTGCCAGTCAACTGTTCTGTGAGCCCAACAAACGGAAGGCCATAACTGGTGACTGGGCAATAAGATAGTGTAACATCTTGTGTTTATAAGCGCAATATAATGAAGAAAAGGAAAAAAACCAGCTCTAATGTAAATACACAAAGATAGGCTCTAAATTAGCTACTACTAAAAAAAAAGCTCTTGGGAGTTGCAGTTCTTAAAAAAGTCAGCTCATTAACAAACAAAAAAGTAAACAATGTTAAAACAAGCTGTAATCATAGTTATAGTGCATGTGCAGTACTGCACCCTCATTTGGAATGCCACAAGCCGTCCTGGTTACTCCATGTACAAGACAATAAGGAGGATCAGAGGTAGGTGTGATTCTACAAGAGGTGGGATGAAACAGAGCAAGGCAGCTTGTAGAAGAATGGACTGAGTAAAATAAAGAGACATAAAAGTACAATTTCTGCACAAGTGATTTATTTACAGAGCTCACTGCCACCTGTTTTATAACCAAAGGTATACAGGAATCTGAGGGGAGATCCCAGTACAGTGACACAGCATCAACACAGAGAACAGTGTAATTTTGCTTTTGTAAGTAAAAGACCTTTCACTTTTCCCAAATGTTAAAAGCACAAATATGACTCAGTACATTGCAAAGCTGTTAAAAAAATAAATACTCTGCCTTCCAGGAAGGCAAAATACAGAGAAGTATTTAAAACCACGATTTCAGTGGTAAAGCCAGGATGAGAATTCAGGAATGCCTAAGCATCACACATCTGCTCAGACCACAAAGTCAGGCACCCTCTGGGTGGCAGAGATTTTTTATTTCCCCTTCCGTGATTGAACATGATGTTCTAAAAGGCTTGTGTTTTGTTTAGAAATATTTCAGCATGACAGCAGCCAGAGGACAATCTGGGTTGGAAGGGACCTCGGGAGGTCTGTGGTCCACCCTCCTGTTCAAAGCAGGGTCAGCTGTGAGGCCCACCCGGGTTGCTCAAGGGTTTACTCCGTCTGGTCTTGAAAGCCTCTGCGCACAGAGGCTGCAGAGTTGCTCTGGGCAGCCTGCTCCAGCACCCCGTTACACCCCAACAACAAACATTTCACCTCATGGCCACTAATAAGTAAACTAATTAGGTTTTCTTTTAGATTTTTTTAGTTACTACCCTACATTTATCTCCCTCTAACCTTCCTAGAAATATCTAAAAAAATCTCATGCTTCAAGATCAGCCATCACACTACCATTAATTTTTCTTTCAGCGTGACTGGAAGCAGTTTGCAGAAATCCAGTAAATTAACCTATTATCTGACAACAGTACGTTGACACTAGAAGTTAGAAAGTACCTGTGAATCTTACCTCATTTCCATCCAAGAAAACTTGGTCTTCGTGTGGCTCAAGTTTAAATTTCCTCTTAGTCTCCTTTTTCTTGGGTGTTCCTGGGGTCTCGTCCTGAGGACAAACACATACTACATATATTTAAAAACTAAAAGCATCAGGAGGTTTTAATTTCTAGTACTTTAATATATTGAGCCTGATAACTTTTCACAAACCTAAGATCACATTCACCTTTTTTTTTTTTTTTTTTTTTAAAGTGAAGATGCTTCATTTCCTCCTGTTCTCATTTTTTACCAACAGGGTACTTTAAAAATAAAGGAAAACTAAGCAAAGAGAAATTAGAAATTTTATTTTTAGTTAGCGTATAAGGACTAGACTATGGCTTCAGGATTACATTATGTCTTCAAACGCATAGCAAAGCTCTTCTAATATTAACAAAGTCTGCACACAGACCAAGAACAAGGTACAACACTTCATGATAACTAACTTTATTAGAATTATTTGGTACCTTGGTGCCATATTTACCACATGGGCATCCCTTCAGAATCAGTTTCTGCCTGTTCATTCTCTGTCCTCCTCAATTGCTTTTTGGATCTTGCGCTTCCTCTTCCCTGGTTCCTGTTTCCTTCTCCTTGCTTACTGCTTTGCTTGAAATTATGTTTCTAATTTTTGTCCTGTGTTGTTGTTCAAGTTACTACCCACTGGCTTATATAAAACACTAAAATTTCAGTTCAATAAGTAACGATTAATTTAAAAATGAGTATTACATTTAATAAAGTTAACTCTCCAGATGCCAGGGAATCAGAGGCGTTCGTAACTTCCACAATCAGTATTTTAGCATAATCAGCATACCTCAAGCGTACAGTAATCTTATACTGGCTTCTGTGTTTAGACTGGCAGCAAGATAGTTTTGTTTCTAATTCTTTTATTAGCCACATAGCTTTCTTCTGAGATTTAGGCTCTTGTACATGTAGGCTATACCTCTCACTAAATGCGCCATCATTTCGCTTAGGAGTGTCTGAATGGGAGTAACTTTTTGTGCACAACCCTACTAACTCTCACCAGATTCGTACCACTGCATACAGAAGAAAAAACGCATCCTCTCATCAAGTTTCTACTGCAGGTTCCTAACATTTTAATTTAGGAATTCTGTTCCACTAATAAATGAAAATGAAAACATGAAAATACACATGAAAACTTGTACCTTAATAGTAGTTTGAACTTTAAAGAAAGTAAATCAGAAGTCTGTGAAAACTAGGCATTATGCAGATTAGTAATGCAGCTGTCATACACAAAACCAGACCCCTAGTACAGAGTTATTTACAAGCACTGAGTATCAAACGTTACATCCCAAACATTCTTATCAACAAACATGGCAAAATTGTTTTTGTTTTCACTAGTGCAGCTGCACTGTTCTTGGATATTAGGTCACATGCGTATGTGTCGTTCTACGCTAACATACACTTCTACAAAGTATCATTGCCTGCTGTAGCTGAAGAGAAGCGGTTCTCGATTAACTCAGCCCCCATATGATGAGGTATATAAAGGCCCAGCTGAAGCCTCTTTTTGGATCTAGATCAAAACCTGAACTACTCCAAAGTTAAAAAACAAAACAAAAGAAAAAAAATATCCCAAAGAAAAAAGAAAGCAGTATATTTTTGAGATGGAAACAGGCAAAAAAAGGTATGTCACCGTTTAGGACAGCTAACTATATTTTTAAGCCAATGTAACCTTAACAATCAGTTAATGTATTCCCTGTTACAGGTTTGTCTGTTCTCTTACAGACAAGACTTACCTTTTTACACTCCTCTTTTTCACCATCTTTTTTCTTTTCCTTTTCTTTCTCTTTCTTAGCTTTTTCATCTTTGCCACCTTCCTTCTTGCTCTTTTTCTCCTCTTCTTTCCCACTCTCAGCCTTCCCTCCTTTTTCCTTTTCTTTCTTTGTATCCTTGTCAGGTTTCATTTTCATCACTTTCAATGCTCGATGAAAGAACTGTTTTTTCAGGAGTCTCAAGATGGAAAAAGTTAAGTGATACATTTAAGTGTGGCTGTGATAACCACATTTACACTCAATTATGTTATTAGATACCACTCTAGATCATGGATCTAATACAATCATGAATAGCATGACTGAAGGACAGAGGTCACCTTCATCTGCTCTATTTACAACTAAATACACCAGACCTAAGTATCCCATGTCTCACCTCTTGCTTTGTTTTGGTTGTTCATCCATTCGAAACTGGGTAAACCCCATACATTTCTGTGGTGGCATTTTGCATAGATATAGATGAATACAGAAATTGTAGGATGGAGAAAGCCACCAGGTCAGTTTAATTATCCTTTCCATTAACGCAACTCCATCCAATATTTATTTTCAAGTCCACGTCAATGTATTTCACAGCAAAAATAAGAAAGCAGGCACATAGCTTATCAATTTTCTTGGTAAGCGGTGCACAATGAATAAAATCACCCTGTTGAAACTGTGGAACATATGCAAGCATTCCATTCATGTCAGCTACAAACATACCTTATAGCAAGTATATATATGGCCAGCTGGGCACCAGGAAGTAGTACTCTGTAGTCGCAAGGCTGTCACCAACAAGTAACGTCCTTGAAAGGATCGTAGCCGAATTCAGAATAGGAAGAGCCATACAGAATACTGCCCTTCAGACTGAGAGGAAGCAGTGGGGTGTGAAATCCAAGCACACGTTCACACTGAAAATCCCGATCCTATGCATCAAATCAATTTGATTTGTCCTTGATTTCTTTCATCTCTTGCTGCAGACCAAATCCTTACGCTGGACTGCTTGTTAAAGTAGGAAAACTCGCTAAAGAAAGAGAAGGCATTCTACCAATTAAACTTATGTGCATGCTGACTATTATGCAGAGTTGGTTTGGTTTTATATATATAAAAAAACTGTCCCTTTGGACAATTGTTGACACGGATTCTCTTTCTAGCAATAGAAAATTGCTTGTTTGGGAGAAACCACTTTTCTTTACAGCTGGAATTTTAGGGGGCTCAGGTACAGAGCAGCCCACAGACAGGCCTGGCCTGCAGGACAGCTCTTTCACTAGCAGGAGCTGCCTCTGCCTCTGATGGAATATAAAGAGACAGGACTCTGCAAGACCTACTGCTCAGAGCATGCAGCCATGGTACCAGCATGGCCAACAGCCAGGTCCCGAAGCTGGACAGACCCTGACGTAACTAACCAAGTCTAGATTACTTGCCGATTCCCAACTTGTTAACCCTCTATAGAACTGCTGAACAAAGCATTATTGATGCAGGTTATTTGTGAACAAAGCCCCTCAAGAGAAAACTTACTGAACTTAGATCAATATGTAAGTGTACTGGGTGATGTTATCTACTGGAACAACATTACGAATTCAGTTAGTAACCCGTTTTAAATATGCAACTCATCGATGCAATTGACACAGGGTGAAGGAACAGGATCTGGTAGTTGATTTTTGTTTGATAGGATGAGTAAAACAAGCAATAGCCACACCAAGACAGTTAAGGTACTTGGTTTTAATACGAGTAAGAGCCTAAGCAGCCTCTTATACTGAAGAGATTATTTCTGTATTGAGATATTCTTCCACCCTTTCCAAAAGGCAAAGGAAGTAGACAGTGCTAATGTTCAAACCTCTGAAAACAGCTTCAGTGACCAAAGGTGGCCTTAGAGTGATTAGCAGTATAGGAGCTAGCAAGAGAAACTGAACTGCAGACATGGTATGGTGCCAAATGGATCATCAGGTCATGAAATGATACTGGTGATAAAAATCAGTGCCAGAGAACAGAGCGTTGAACTGATTTTCTTTGTATACTACACAGGTGTTCTTTACAATGCTGGAGCTGAACAACTTAACCAACTGTTGTCTCATCTGATGCTTTAGCAACTGAAGAACAAGCATACAGACTCCTACCTCAGTCCAAAGATTTTGGAAAGGAAAACTTATTTTTCTGCTTGCATTAAAATAATACTTTCTTCTAAACTTTCTTGAAGAAATCAGCAAAAGGATTAAAGTTCAAACACAGAATCAGCCCTGGAACTGGGGGGGAAGTATCTCACCTACCTGGATGGCTATCTAAAAGAGGCCAGGGGAGGGGAGAGAAAAAAAAAAAAAAAAAAAAAAAAAAAAAAAGGACTAAATATTACCCATATTCTTCATTTCTAAGCAGAGCTTTCCAAGTGTAGGCAGTCCTCTTAACCCTATGTGTCTGCCCTGAATGAGTTATAGTCAGAACATGCCATTCATCTAACTAAGCACTTAAGAGTGCACTAAGCAGCAGGGATATACCACCTGAGAGGCATAAATTGAACCTCAATGTCCAGCTCCTGCCATGATAGCACACTAGATCCATGGGAAGGAGATATTTGACAGCTCTGACCCTACTAATTTAAAATAAATAAAAAATTTAGGAAAATAATTTTGTTCATCTTGCTGCCCCAAGCGGCATAATCAAAGCATGAGAGAGTTTTGAGAACAAAGAGGGCAAAACTACTTTGTTTCCACCCTCAAACACAGTAGTAAAAATACAATAATTACTTCCACATACAACCACAAATGTTTCAGAGTATACGAAGGCTAAGTGAAATTGGTTCCTAAATAACTAAGACACCTTGACAACTGTATTAATTAATAAAACTGATGAATTAAGCTAGGTTGTACCTGTTGCAGTAATCAACTACAGACTCTCGGGTTGTAAATAAAGCCTCTTCTCCTTTCTTTGCCTTGGCCCATTTAGAATCCAGGAGGCAATCCACAGCTTTTGAGGCTAGAAGGGAAAATGGAATTAAAAATGAATTTAAATTAATGACATTTATTTTAACGTTTAGTCTATATTCCTTGAACTACACCAACCAGCCAGTCAGTCCTGGTGATATTCTGCATCTGCTCAATCTTTAAAAGTAAGACTAGCCGCTATTCTGAAATAAATTACTCTTGACAACTGCACACCTTTAAATCACAGAGCAAAAAGTTTACTGTTTTCTTCAGGCCAATTAGATTAATTTTATGACTATCTAATGCCTAATAAGTTTTCAAAACCAAACTAAAAGATCAATACTTATCAGACAAAGCATTAATAATAAAAACAAAGCAGCACCCCCCACACACAACACCCCCAAATACAAAGTTAGAAGAAAATGTCATTCTCTGGTTAAAAGTAACCCTACCAATAAAATAATCAACTCGGTGGCCCATCATGTTGGTGGATTTTGTTGGACAGTTGAAACGTAAGTATTTAGCAACAGCCTTCTCCTCTTTGAATGGTTCACCGACCTCCTACAATGGTAAAAGTCCAAAATTAATACAGTTTTAAACACATGGGAAAATTACTCATTTAGGATCAAAAAATCAGATATTGCAAAGTCTTTATTATTTTATGGCAATGTATAAATAACAAATAAAATGTAAAAGATGGGAAAAATCACTTGACCTATTTTCACAAGAACTGTCTGTCTACATAAAGCAAAAAAGCAGGAATTCTTAAGTTAGATGATCTGAAGGTTACAACTATGAACTCCTTTAACAGCTCTGTAAAAAGAGCAGACTAAAGGTGGAACTAAGAGGAAAGCACTGGGCATACGGAAAGCTGCTTAAGGCACACAAGCTTGGATGAAAACAGTTGTGAAGCTGAGAGCAAAGAAAAACAACAGCAAGGAATGAGTATGTATGAAATTACAACAATGTAGGCATGCTGACAGAATACAAAGCAGCTTGAATTCCATATGAAAAAGGAGAAAAACCATGCTGAAAAGAAATTGAAAGGTTTGGCTAGAAAATGCCAGTACCACTGCATGACTACAAAATGACTTAAACTTCAGAGTGCCATTGAAGAGATTCTTCCTATCTAGAGACTGGGAACATTAGTATGAAGTGCACCAGGATGAAGTACACAAACATCGAAACAGCTGTTTTACAACAAGGGAACCCTTAGTCTGCACACGTTCACAAATCCTGTACATTTACCAACTTGCAGAAGGACAGAGATGGGCATTTTCAATTATGTAAAATTAAGACCTAATATTCGTAATCAGGAAAGGAAGACCTTTCTGCTCCTGCTTCACAAAAGTATAGCTTTTGTGAAGTATGATTTGGCATATTACTGACTCATGCAAACTTTCTCCAAATTCCTTTCTGTAAGAGTTATTTTAAGCAGTAAGGTTTAATTCTCCAAATCCCCCTGCTCCTTGAGGATCAATAACAGGGAAATGCTAGGACATCTTTTCAGACTGGCAGTACCTTTTCTGTACCTATTCTTCTCATGCTGGCCAAAGAAATAGACTACAGAAGCCAGAAAACAAATTGGTGATTTACAGAAATACATAGAATTCAAAGATTCTATTTAAAGACATAATGTTTCTAAAGGTCAATAAACACAGAACCTCCATTACTGCTTTTAAGATGTATAATCGTAGTAACGCAAGAAGCACGTTAAGTGGAAATGCAAGGTCAGATAGATGTTGTTACACCTGAATAAAAACTTCAGATGGTGAGAGCTGTTAATTTTCAACAGTTTGCACAGCTAACTTTCAAAATCAACTGGTTAATGAATTATCCTCCTCCAGGAGATTGTTGTTTTTCCTATTTGAGGACAATTTTAAGGAGACTAATACAGATACAAGATATCCAAATGACCAAAAGACTCCATAGTTTGTTAGTTCTAAGATTATTTTTTTAAAGTCTAAGTTGTTCTTATGTATGCAAAAGTCTGCTGTCACGCTCACCAGTCAGTTTCAAAAACATGCATTCAAATTAAGCCAGATGATCCTAACAGTCCTCATACGGATTACATTAACTCCTAACTCTTCTGTTCAATTCTTTTTTTTTTTTCTTTTTAAATTTTAAAATTCTGTACAAAACATCAGGTAACTCATGGAAAACTATTCACTAACTGCAGTGCATGTATGCACATAATTTATATACTGTGGTTTGATGTCCCCTTATATGGTACAGTTGTACCAGTAATTGTAAATCACTGATGATGCTACCAAATTTGGTACCAAACCAGATTTGGTTTAATAGCAACAAAATGAGTTACAATGCATTTAAAGTGCACGAACAAATGTGTACCATTTACTGTAGGGGGCACATGCTAAGGTACCATGGAGCCTAATGGCTACATACAGCAATTGTGTTTCAAAATAACGCTTTTCTGGTATTTCCTACCAGCAAGATAAATGTGGAACAATTCACAAGGGGAAATGCTGTTGTTCACACACGGACAGTGAAACAGTCAGAGAAGCTACATATAACACAGACATGAGTAACTCCTCTCTGCTAGGTTTTTCTTCTTCCTAAAATATTTATGATTCGGCTAGGTCATGTGATGCACTACACAGGCAGTGGCCAGCACCACATTATTTTTTTGTAATTGCTCCTTACTATCTATCCCTTTGTCCTTTTCTGTGGGATAGCTTCCTAACACGCCAAACAAAAAAAGCTTCCCTGTGAGAGAGACTGCCACAGTTTTCCTGAGCTCATTCTGAGAAAGTTTCCCCTCCAATTTAATCCCCATTTTTCATCCTATTTTCATCCCTCTATTTACAGAGCCAGGTTTGTTAAAATATTAAAACAGATGACTGACAGAAAATAGTATTTCATCATAAAGTGAAATCAACAAAATCACTGAAAATTTCAGTATCCTAAGCACTTTTTAAAGACACAGTTCAACTGATCTTTATGTTCAGCTATAATACTAGCCAAAACCCAGGCACTTTACACCTCCTTACACATTTAGAAAATTATACAAATTAATCAAGGGGTAGTTCTCAACAAATTATAAAGCTTTAAAATACACGACAGTCTTACAAAGCATATGAAAACTTCCTGATATTTAAAGTATTCTTTTATAGGAAAGACAGAAAGATTCAGGAAACATCTCAGGGAATGTATTACTGTAATGTTGTAAAATGTTTTCTCAATTAAAATTCTACAACTAAACTGTTTCCAATTAATAAAAAATTGGATAGTGTCAAGTTTCCAAATACTTCTGCTCTATATATTGTTTTAGACCCTTGCATCTACTTTCATTTTATGTATCAAAAAATGCATGTTGTCACTAGACAGCATGTAAAATTTAGAGATTTATGATCCCTGATAATTTACAAACTCTGGAAAAATGCCATTAAAAATAAAATCAAACCCAATTTCCTATTTATCTAGACAGAAGAACTCCACCTACAGGAAGACAGGAAAAGCAGTGCTCAGCCTACCTACTTAATAGAAATGCACTGATACTTTAATTTATTTAAGAATAACTCTCAAGCATGTCTATAAAATTCTGTCTTATATGAATTCATAAAAGAACACTGAGATTTTCAAACGCAGGGGCCTTTCAGACCCACTGAAGTGAAAGAAAAAAACTAATCATACTACTTTTTTACCACTATCTCCCAAATCAAAGTATAGCACAGTGCATTCTGAACTTCCTTCAATACAGTGATGTAGTTCCCAGTTAATTCAACCTCCAACTGGGTCTGCAGCAGCCAGGAAGCCTGTATACATTAAAAATAAAACCATCTGAACTGAGTTATTAAAACTAGCGTGCCCGTGAGCTTCCTTTTCCCTCTCATCTCACTTAGAACCTAAGTATGACTTATTCAGGTTCTCTTACTCCTGGAACCACTCAATGGATATCATAAGGCCAGAGCTTATCTGCAGTTTGAAATTTCACTCTTTTTTTTTGTAACTTTTGCAACACAGTTGCAAGAATATAGGTACAACCCAAGACAGGATGATTTCCTTCCTCAACACTGTAAAGCAAACAAGTTTTCTGGAAAATCAGGAGAGTAATAATAACTATCACTAACAAGTTATTTCATGTGCAGACAAACACATTACAAGAATTTATACTCCTCTGTTTTAAAGGAGTCATCAAAATTCTTTGATTTCAATAAAATGAATATCTAGTTTATTTCTTTGCTCTTAGATGTAAGAACTTAGATTTTCCGAACACCATCCCCCACAAAAGACTTCCAAAGCCTAAGTTTTATACAGTTTTCAGATAAGAAAAAGAAGAAATGTAAGCACATTTGTCACGTGCAGCCTGTTTTTCAAGCTGAGAGGCTATGTCAAAAATGACACCGTCAACCCACGTTCCGTGTTCCATTCCTCACACCCTCCTCGCATTATAAGGACACTACAACTGCATTAGTGTTATCTTCTCTGAAGACAGTCTGAGCACATCAAAGCTCAGCTGAATCACAAGATTATCTTTTTCCTTTCCCTGTTGACTCTCAGGATTTAAGACTAAAAGATGTTCTGTAGCAGGAGAGTGGGTACTCCTCATCCATTTTGCTGAAACGTTTATACATTGCCTAAAATGTGCAGTAGGACAGAGAAAAAGCACGCAAATTAGTGTGATTTGATAGATGACTGGGTGAGAGTGGGTAGGAGGGAAACACACATGTTAGGGTCTTAGGGTTTACTCTTAGGACTCCATCTGTATTTTCTTCAGTGACTAATAAACATAAAATTGTCCAACTCTTGCACTGATGACCAGTACATGGATTGCCTGTGGTCTCTTAAAAGAAACTCTGGCAGAGCCTTGCAGAGAAACCAGTTCTTCTGGATTACCGTGGCTGTGTGCTAGCCACAAGACATTAACTTTTCTTTACAGAAAAAGATTGACAGATATTTTTTTTTTGTCCTATACATATCCTCTAAAAATAGAAGTGTTTTCTTCCTCCTTTCTTTTCAGCCATCACTAATTTTTTTTAGCAAATGTTATAAACATACAAAGCTCTGAAACACATGTTAAAGGAGCAATGCACAGTATTTTGAAGCCAAAACATGCCAGCTTCAGTCCTCTTCTAACCCCAGACCGGTTGTTTTGACTTTTTCCCTTCCCACCTCCAAAAATGTAAATCAGATGTTCAGTCGAAAGTAGTATCACTTTTTTGTTTGTTTGTTTTAATCACAAGTGAGTCTGCTATTTTTAATTCTTATTTTTCAGGGGGGAGCTCATCTTTGTTTCTTCCTCCTCTGTGATCCAATACCACTCACTTTCAACGAAGTTACTTAGCCATTCTCCTTTGGTATCACCCCACTCAGCTTTACTAGCATTTATGAGAAAATACATATAAACAGCCAAACTGGATTATAATCTGCATTACTGTAAAACCATTTTGTTGTCATTTCTGAAGTTCCTTTCCATACTCAATTCACAAAAAGCTGTAGCACAGGAAACAGCAATGCAGCTGTTGCACATTTTCCTTCCAGCAGAGCCCAAACCAAGACACAACAGAACTGTAGGCTACAAAAGTTAATACTGATTAGTAGATGATCTTCATCAGGAGAATCTCAAAGCTTGAATCCAGTGATTCAAGAGGGGGAAAAAGTCAACAAGGAAAGTATGTGCCATTAATGGTGCCATTAATGGCATTTAGACGACATTGAGCCACCTCAGCCATCAATTTGCAGTGAGACATTTGCCTAAGAATTGTTTTCTCTATTCATAAGAGCAGTATTTATATGCATTAACGTTTCTAGAGCAGAGGACACAGCACTGAGGTGCTATGCAAGTGCTGTTAATCGCAACACAAAGATAAACAAAACCTCACATGGGCAGAATAAAACTGTGCACAGTGGAATCTGGCCAATGTAATTAAGTAAAACTTAATGCCTACTTAACAGTCAAATTGCAGACCTGCCAACAAATGCCACGTGTTACCCAGCTGAATGCTTGTCAAAGTAACCAAGTCTGAAGATTTTGTGCTTAAATGAGTATTGCAGGGTACGTATAGAACTGTATTTTTTTCTCAAGGAAATGAAATAGCTTTGACCAGGTTGCTGGAATAACAAGCATTCAAAGACATCTCCTATCTTTTAAGATACATCTGCCTAAAGAAAAGATATTAAACTAGCCATCTGACAACATACATTGTTTTTCTTTTGTAAGTCTTGTACATACAGCAAGCATTCTTGATTTCAGACATTTGAATCATGTAGGAGCTCACTGGCTCAAGCAATCTGCATCCTACAGACCAGTCCCTTTTCACTACTGCATGTCTCAAGTAATCTCCATGTTAATTACAGTTAAATTACCATCAGGAATGACACTTTGAAAAACTTTACCTCTAAAATGTCTTTATTCAAACTTCGGAGGTTAAGATTTCTGCAGCTTCCACAACTTTCAACTTGTTGCCAGAGGAAGAGTCTACTCTAGGCAATACAGATTGGGCAACGTGTCTTTTTATGAAAACGCCTTCTATAAAATGCATTCTTTCTGTTAACACTTCTAATGGAAAACACAGAAAGTAGCCTTGACAGAACTTTGAACTATTTTACTGTGACTTTTTTCATCTCTCATCTCATGTGTAGCTAGCTGATCGAGCTACCATGACTCCAATCTCGATGGCAGACAGAAACTTTCAGAAAAATTATTCAGAACCCAGATTCTGTACACAGTATTTGTAACTGAATGCTTACTTACATCAGCCTCTTCTACAGCTAAATACACCATCTCCTAAGAACCTTACTCTTGTCAAGAAATACAGCTCTACTTAATGACAATGGGGTATTCAAATGTCAGACTTGCACACAGTATGATAAACAATCTCATTACTAAGGGGTACACATCATCCTAAAGTAAGTACACACTTCTAAAGCACTTGAAACACCTACAAGTAAAAATCCCACACTCCTTTTTAAAAGGAGAAACTTGCAGCATTATCCTGAAACGTGATAATCATACAGTAACTATGTCAATAAAGTTCAAAAAGTGTTAAAAGAAACACCAAAACCAACTACCAAGAAAAATACATGTTGTTTTATTCACTGACCAATTAAGAACATGCTCTGGGCATTCAGCAGTATTCTTTGTTAGCTGTCTTGTCTTCCCATTGTTGTTGAAATACACTGGGAAATTACTAAAGACACAATACACATTTATCTGCACACTTTATCACAAACTTAGGTCAGTCATAACCTCGCATCTGAAGCGTTAACACCCAGACATTGATATAATTACTAACAATCTGGGCAATACTTTTACTGCTAACAGGCTGGAAAGTCCTTAAGTGCCTGCAAGACCACAGCCTTGAGCAGTACACAAAACATTATGTTTCATTTGGTTTTGATGGATGCTTTATTGAGCTGTTGTCATCCTTGGTAAGGGACAGTCTGTAACGGTTATGAAAAGAGAATAAATCTGTAACGTTTTAAGATAATTCACTGAATGTGATTGATACAGCTTGCTTAACAAGATTTTGATTAATTATTCTTTGCATTTCTCCTCCCATCCCCCCAGTAATTTGAATTGGGGGGGGGGGGGGGGAAGGAACCATTACAAGCAGAGGAACATCTCCATCTTCTCAGAGGACAGGAACGTGGGCTGGTAAGGAAAAGGATGGGAAAGGAGAGAGGGCAACCAAGCAGAAAGATGATATATGAAGTCTACATTGTTGAATGGCTCTATGATTTATCTCATTAATATTATCTCCACTTACAGCAGAGCAATAAATCCCAAACACACACAGTTTAGGCTTAGCATTAATAATATGTAACAGTAACAGGCATTATGGTAAGTGAGGCTGTAACTATGCCTATGTACGTTATGTGTATTATGTTGACTATGTAACCATGCTGTAGCATGCATTTAAAACCCTGTAACAAAGCCACTGTTAAAGTTACACATTGTGAAGTCCAGGCTTCAGGTAAGGAAAGCTTCCACTTTGCCTTTAAGCGACACCACGTAATCATCGCTACATTTTAACATTAACTCAAAGCTGATTAGGACTATTTTTAGACACGGTTGCTTGTTTATGTTTCCTAAAAACAAATTTCCTTTCCTTACACATTTCCTGGCTGGGGCACGTTTGTTTTTAAGATGCTTACACCATCTGTCCCATGTCTTTTGCTTACGCGTGCTGGGAAGAGCCGCGCCGGGTGCCAGCGCCCGGCTGAGGGGGCTGCGGGGTGCTGGGCGCCGGTGAGGCCCCACGGATAACAGGGCGATGACATGGAGCAGCTCCGAATCTCACCCGCTGCCCACCGAGCAGACGATGTGCGGGGGGGAGGGCAGCACCGCCGGGCCCGCGCGTAAAGAGGGGCCGGGGTTCCCCCGCCGGCCACCCCTCAGCCCCCGCCGCGGCCGGTCCTGGGCGCCAGGGCAGCGGCACCCCCGAAACGCTCCTCGGCCCGCGCTTCGCCGCCGCGCAGCGGGCCACAGTTTTCCTCAGTATTGACCAGGAATTACGAATTTGCTAGAAAATTCCGCGGAAAACCTGCCGCCCGGTGCCAGCCCGGGCTTTTCAGCGAGCTGCGGTGCGGCGCGGCGCTCCCCCAGCGGGGCTCCCGCCGCCCCGGCCGAGGCCAGGGCGCTTCCCTCACCGCCCGCTCCCGCGGGCCGCCCGGCCCCGCCCGCCACCGCCACCTCGCAACGGCGCGGCGTCGGGGCGGGGAGGCCGCGGAACCGGGAGCGGAGCCGCTGTGAGGGGCGGCCGGGCCGCCCGGCTCAGCCCAGCCCAGCCGAGCCCAGCCGGCGGGAGCGGGCCAGTCCGAGGGCGGGGAGGGGGAGCTGCCGCCTGGGGAGGGGGCGCGATCCGGGCATGGAAGGAGAGCCTCGGCTACCTGGATCCGCTTCCTGTGCCTCCGCCGCTCCGCCATGTTGTCCCCGTCTGCTCCGCCGCTGACGTGAGCCCGGGGCGGGGGGGCGGCGGCCTCGCGAGAGGCGGCGGGAGCCGGCGGAGGGGCGGGAAGGCCGCGCCCCCTCGGCCCCTCACGGCGCCCGGCGGCGGCCCCGCCTCAGCGCCTCAGCCCGCCGCGCCTCGCCGGGCGCTGAGGGGAGCCCGGGCCGCGCCCCCGGCGGGCTGTCAGGCCCCGCTGCAGCAGCCGCCTGGTTAATCAGAAACTCCCCGCGGGGCCGATGCGGCCTCTCCCGCTGCTGTGCCCGGGCCTCACGCGGCTGAAGTCCAGCTGCCGGCCCGGTGCTGAGGCTCCCGGCCGCCCGGTTCCCCGCGGGCAGACGGGGCTGCGCGTCGCGCCAAGCCTGGGCAGGCCGCAGCGGGCCGGCCCCGTCCTGGCCTGTCCGCAGGCTGGGAAGCCGGGGTGCCCGCCCGCCCTCAGGGGTGAGCGTGGGGAGCCAGCCCAGCCTGCTGCCATAGAGGTGTTCAGTGCTTGGGCCACAACAACCGGTGCGTTTAGTTCTTATACTCCCAAGTAGGACGCTAGGCTTTACAGATGCTCGATGTAGCAGGCCTTTGTTAGTGGTTACCGTAGAATCATTTAGATTGGAAAAGATCTTTATTGGAAAAGAATTATCTGTGATCCCTATTTAAACAGATGCTGATTGCTCAGATCTTCTCCTACGCTCTCGGAGAGCTGGATTCAGAAAGCAACCTATATAAACCGAAATGCCTTTTGTCAAAGGCTGTCCCGCATGCTTGCGCTGTGAGGTCACTCCAGTTAGCAAAGCGTATAATGGTTTATCCTGGCTCCATGTTTCCAAACCGCACCCTGGCACTTCAGGATGGAAAAGTACATGCAGTGCTGTATAGTCTTGTCCAGTCCTTTCAGATCTCGTTGCCCCTTCCCGTTCCTACAATTTTGGAACCACTGAGATTGAAAACGAGGCAATTAGAAACCTAAAATTGTTTCCAGCAGCGTATTTGCCCGTGAGTGACTGTGCCAGTTATTGTGCTTTTTCTGGTCCAACATCTTTTTCTTTTGAATGTTTTCCTCTTGCTCTTGCTGGGAAGAAAATCTATACAAGTTACAAATTAAGCTGTCTGACTACAGAGTGAACAAACTATAAAAGTGTGATTCAAAAGATAAAAATGTAGGCATAGGGAATTAAGAGTGTTTATGGTTACAATAAAACAATACCTTGTAAAAAGTATCCAGAGTGCATTTATTCAAAAAATGGATTTTTAAGTTGGCAGTTGTTTTAACAGTTATTTTATGTGCTTAACTTACAGTAACATGAAAGCACATCTGAAATGGAGGCTTTCTGGTGGAAGGAGTTTTAGCCATCTGTAACTTCCAGCTTGCTAATAATACACAATGCCTGCAGTGAGGGTTTTAGCATGGTGTAGCTCAGAGCCCCTCAATACTTGCACTTCAGCTGTGAAACTCCTCCCTACTCTGTGGGAGAGGCTGTTTGGAACCGCACTCCTGTCTGCTCACTGCCCTCCTCATGAAGGTTGCAACCACCTCATGATGGGTCGCATTCCAGGTCATCCCTCATACCTCTACTTTCAGGCTCTTTTAAGGTTTTACTTCCCATAGACCAGTTGTGTTGGAATCTACTGCTGATTCATAAACCCACCTTTAATGCTTAGCTTTTCATTGTGCTTTTTTTTTTTTTTTTTTTTCTTTTTTGGCATGGTATACTATCTGCAGTACATCAAGCTGTTTGCTGCCAGAAAAACACCTTGGATTTCTGGTTAATCCCTGTTTTCTTTTTTTCCACAGAACTTTTAATTCATCTGAAGTTTGAGAAACCCTAACTTGCAGGAGCTTTTCCCAGGACAGCTGGGCATGCAGCAGCAGACTGGTGTGCAGCACAGGGAGCAAACCGATCACTTCAGCAGATCCATTAGAAAGAACCGAGGGATGGGAAGTGGGCTGGAGAGTGTGTCCTCTAGTGTGAGGCACTGGATGGTGAACTTCCTATCACTATGGACCACAGAGCCTGTCAAGACTGAATCTTACATGTGGCAAGTTTATTTGCAGTCCTCAGTACAGATGTGAACGGGAGAGAAACAAGTGACTGAATTTCAAGAAAGACAGGGAATGGAAGTGAAGGTTCAAGTGGCTTGTGTTCAAGGTTAGTGTCTATGTCAACTGTAGGGCAGGCTGCAAAATGAAGCATTTCAGAACTGTGCAGTAAAGTCACAGCCCCCTAAGTGCCAACTGCCATTTTGATTAGAGTAGGGTTTCAGAATCATGACCACGACAATTACTGTTATGAAGGATATTGCATGCAAGTGGAGTGGTTTCCTTTTTCAACTGAAGCCAAACAGACGGCATTTCATTAGCCTCTTTTTCCTCCTCCTCCTCTTCTTTACCCCAACAATGTGACCTAATACGGGAGTATGGATGCTGGAAACTTAGTTCAAAAAACAGCAGGATAGAGTAATGAAACAAAGGTGCATCATGAGCTATTAAATATAAAAATCACCTCTGGTTGTCTGTGAGACAGGTCCCTGGAGGTAATGAAAGTATTCTGAAATGTTTACTTTATTCTTATACTTTGCTTTAGGTATCCTCACTTGACCACTGAGGCAGAACACTAAATTAGGTGGTGTTCTACTCTTTCTGGTATGTATTTTCTCATACCCTTACGTTCATTTATTTCTGTCAATTTATTGGCATTTATGCTATTGGTAATCTCATTGTTTTGGGCTCAGTGTCAGTCATCCAGATACACAAGATGATGTGGTCTTACCACTGTAGCATGGTTAATATACACCAGATGTGCAAGGCTACATGTTGGCAATTGAATTACTGGAAAGCGTGTCACAAATTACCTCTAGAGTCACACTGCCTTCTGCAATACAGAAATTGAAGTGACACTAGAAGTCTGAGCCAGTGTCTTTCTGCTGAATAAACCATTGACTTGTAAGAAGCTTATCCAGTGGACCCATGATTAATCCTTCTGGCTTTGGGGGAAGAGAATGGAGAACACAAATCACAATTATCTCAACTGTTATGTAGATGGGCAGGAAGACAGGCAGGCAGGCAGGCAGGAAGGAAAGCTTCCATAGAGGAATTCAAGGAGTATAGGCAAATTCCCCAGCAATATGTTCGGAGCCATTTCCTAGATCATCTACAGATGGTAGCATGTTGCAGGCTCTGAGGTTATCTCCCTTTTCATCCAGTCAGCTTCAGCACTGAATATGCGTTCAAAATGTAAGGAATATGGCCTTGTACCATGTAGCATCACATACTTTCAAGGCAGGTTCAGCTAAAATCTGCCCACATATACATGAGTCATAACTCAGAAGCACGCTCCAGTGTAGACATCCTGAGTCATTTCCATCTCAGAAGCTTATAAATATTTAGTTAGCCACTTAGCTTTTAATTTAGCAGAACAACAAAGATTCATTAGACAAATCTCCAGAATTATCTTTTGCTATGAAGCTTCTTAAATACTTCCACTCTTGCAAGTGCCTTTTCATCTCTATGCAACTCAGAATTATTTGATAAATATAACTTCGAAAAAATATAGTTGAACTAAGATTTAATTTCTCCTGATTCTGGTCCTTCTATAACTAATTACATCTGTTTCAAATGCCAGCTTTGTTCATTGCAAGAATGTGTTTTCATTTTAGCAACAACTGATGAACCCTAATAAGGACATGTCTCTCCTGATGTGGAGTGGCATTTAGCTCTTCCTAAAGACCACTGTTGATCTGCTGGTCCAGCAGACCATGCTGGAGTCAGTGGAGATGTATCTGAACACATAGATATGTTAAATGGAAAATACATCAATACACTTTTTGGAAAAAACACCTAAGGTTTTGGGGAAAAAATAATAAAAAAAGCTTGCTTGTGTATCTGTATTTTTTTGGCAGTGGCAGGAGGGGAAGAGAAGATTCGTAATGTTTAAGGATATAGCATTAGGAAAAACTAATAGTTATTGTTTTGCAAAATCATAAATTTGTTGTTATGACAACAAGCGTTTGAGTTAAAAATATTTGTTATATAAAAATGTGATTCCTGAATATCTCTCCAATTACCAGATTAAACCAGAAATCAGTAATTGCTTTATGGACCATCTTTCAATGCAAACTGTTTACCGACTGCTGGAGTCCTATGAATCACAGACTGAGCAGCACCCCTCTAGCAGAGCCGTTTGAACCCTGTAACTGAAAGGGAATCAGCAAAGATGAAAACCAGGTTGGCTTGATGCTTTCTTTTTTCCCCCTTGGTCAGCAGTGCTTTTTCTGTCTGCTATTTTGGTTGATTGATTTTTATTTAAGTAATACACACACAGAGACGCAACATTTATGTGTTTTTAAATTTTGATAAAACAAAACATCTATTCATGACTTTGCTGTACTATCAGAAAAAATACTGTATCATTCTCTATACAACATGTACAATAGGTTCCTGTTTTCTACGGTCTGGACTTTGCATCCTCACCAGCAGGGAAACTGTTGGTTCAAGAAGAACATGTGGATAGTATCAGAACTAATGTCTGTCTGGAAGAATACAGTCTTAGGTAAACTTGGCAATGGGACAAAGGAAAGGACTAGTTAAAGGCCAAGTCAACAGAATAATTATTGTGGCCTCAGTATAGGTGATGGTAGGAGCAAAGCCTTCCCAAAGGAAGAAAAGAGTTTTGCAACTGCAAAGGCAGAAAGCACACACCCACCCCCTCAAAACCCCCCAAATCCTAACCAAATAAAAAAGGTGAGGCGAGGTTTTCTCTCTTACTATAACATGTGTTCTTATTATACTGAAATTGCCATAGCAATATAGCTATAGCTATTCATTATAGCATGAAAGGCTTAATCAAAACCAAGCACCACAGGCTGCAGAACCGTGATGAACAGCCAGCATCATAGAGCTGACTTGTTATTTTCTAGTGAATTATAATAATTATGCCATTATCAGAGCAAGGTACCAAAACGAGAGCTGTATCTAGTTTTGGGTGCTTTTCTGTAAAATTTCTGATGTTGAAGGTGACTCAAAATACTGCACAACCAACCAACATTATATTACGGTATTTCAAAAGCCTAAATTATGAGAAGTTTCTACTTAGTTTAAAAAACAGAGGTGATTTTAAAATCTTCAGGTGATTAATTTTTTGTTTCAAACTCAAAGGATAAATTAACATTCTGAAAACTATTTTGTGGAAGATTCACAATTGTAAAAGGTCTTAGAATATTAAGTTTTATAAAGTAGCTTGTGGCATGGTTACGAGTCAGTTTGAAATAATATCACCTTGTAGGTCTAGCCACCTGCTCTTGTTTCCACGTACTTGATTAGAATGGCTGCCTGACTTTGACCAAGTGGGAATTCTGCCTAACTGTTGTACATTCAGAGCATTTTTTAAGGATTTTTCACCTGGGGAATTGAACAGAGAATTATCTGTTTAGGTCTGTATGAATATGTATTCTACATCATGATCATATGCAGCATTCATGAGGACAGAAACACAGGTTGTGGTAGGAAGGATAAACTGTTTCTTCCTTTTCAGGACTTTCCTCAATCTGATATTTATAGTACAGAACCTTTTTGTTTGTTTGCTACGCATTCTTATTTATCTTGTCTTTAACCTTGGCCCAATAAATAAAAAAAAAAAAAAAAAAAAAAAGGAAAAAAGAAACAGAAGTCCCTGTCCCTAGGAGCCTACACATTTAGTGTAGATACAGATAAAATCAGATACTTCTACAACATCTCATAAAACACATTCTCTTCATTAACTGCACCACTATTACGGACTAATACAGCAATAGATGTTAAATGAAACATTTCTAATGATCTTACATGTATTAAAATACATCATCTGCACCCATTGTGATTTTAGTGGCATAGCAGAAAAAATGAATGCAGTGGTGGCACAGGCACCAGAAAGTCATTAAGTAGTACAGTTCTGCCAGCTCTCTTATATACTTAGGATTGCTGGCTACACCCCTTTGCAGCTAGAATAAGCATTACAAGTAAAAAAAGAACATGTAGCTGCTGACAATCAGTAAGGCCTCAATGTTTACATATAAACATAATTCCTGGAAACACATCAGAATCTGAAAATACGGTTCTGTCTACTGATTCTATGCCTTTTTTTAATTTTTACACCACCACCACCCCCGCCCCAATCTTTCTGAAGTGTTTTTAGGAGATCATTAATTTCCAGTGGTATTTCCTTCATTAGAAATAGAATCAATTATGTCTGTTTAGGTAAACCTCTTTCTATTTCACTTTACAGCTGTATGCAGTCCAGGCCTTACTGCATTTTGGCTGCTCCAGCACATCTTCCCCCCCATCCAATACAGGAAACCATGAAGTCATCCTTTTTGTCGTTTTGGGAAGAAGAGCCCAGTATGTGCAAAGAATCATATGGACTTTTTTTAATTGCAGAAGTGGTACCAGACTGCAAAGTCTGCATCCCAACTTTCTTTGCTTTTGGCATTGTTCGAGTCTGAGCCATTTACAAAAATAGTCACACTCCTCAGAACCAGATTTCAATCTCTCTTCCCTGGAACATGGGATTTCAAGTCAAGATCCTCTGCTGTTTAGAAAAACATGTTCAGTTTCTTCATATTCTTGCTCTTAACAGGCCACCTGTACCTCGTGTGCTGCGTTTCACTGCGGAGGGGTGATAGGTAACCTCTGGTAGCTTTACAGCGACATCTCCTGGCCTAATTGACCTGGAAACGTATCAGGGATTCCTCTTCTAGCGTGAAGGTCTTAGATAGATTCAGATATTTCACACAGTGGAGAGGCAGGATGCCATTTGAAAACCAATTCATTAACTGTGTTTAATTAGATAAGTGACATTGTCAACATGATCGTCGATTGCACACAAAAAAAAGTTAGAAATTTTTTCAGATGCTAAACACAATGGGTGTTCCTGATACTTTTTTTAAGAAGCACTTTTACTATATAAAAATATTTTCTTTTTCCCTCATTGTATATGAACGATCTACATTTTAAAAAAAATCACAATAGTTAAATCTACTGTAAAAGTAAAACATTTTTCTAGTGTAATTAATCCAAGATGTTACGTATTAAAATAACAGGTAAAAGCATTTAAAACAGAATATGACTTTTTACATTGACAATTGTGTTTCATCCAAAATCTGAAAAAGCAAACATTTACATTTCCAAATTCAACGTAAAACTCTCCAGTCTGCCTAAGTTTCAAAGCCATGAAAAAAATATAGAAAAGTTAATGAAGAGAACAGAGTTTAACACATTTTGTGTCACTTGAGACAAAGGGAACAGCAAACTAATTGCCAGTCCAAGATTAATATTGTTGTACTTCTTTTAGACAGTCTTATGGAGTTATAGTTAAACCTTTCAGCCTCAGGTTATAATTTTGCTTTTTTGGAACACTATTGAGTATTCAGTAAACAGTTCCTTATATGAAAGATACTGACAGATGATGCATAAGACATAATCCAAACTCTTGGGAAAGACTCCCATTATTTCACCAGATCACAGATGTAAAGGTCAGTGCTTCGCTTAGGAGGGGATTACTTCAGGGTCTGTCTGCAACTTTGGAGTATTTTACTGCGTAGCATACCCCGCTTTTGCATTGGACCTTGCTGGATTTTACTGATTAACCCTGAAACTGTACACTCCAGTGTACAACTGGAGATACATGCAGAGCCCAAAACTGCCATAACTGATGTCAATGGCAGTTTTCAGTGAAAACAGGCTCTACTCCTTTTACAGAAAGGCTTTGTTAGTTCAGAAAAGCAGTACTACAGATATATGCCCTTCTGAAGGCTGCAAAGTTTGGACAGTATAAGTAAGATGATGTATACAGTTTGCTGTTGCAAACATCTAATCACATATTATCTAGTTCACAAATATACCAAAGATACCAAATAATTTATCTCATGCTGAAGTAAAAGAACGTGTGCTCACAGTCTAAAATATGAGAATGCTTCCCCTCCTCAGGTGTTTAGACACTCACCACCTAAACAGCAGTGCACCTCTTGGGGTTTAAGTACTTGAGCCATGCAAACTAAACTAAGAGGAGATAATCTAAGGTAGCAATATACAGCAGATCCACAAGCTACCAACTCTCAATTTACAGAACGTAAATTTTATCAAAAATACTTGTGTGTCCTTTGGAGTAAATAAGCGTTCTTGCAAGGAGGAGAGTGGAAGTATACTGATTTCCAAAGCCTAAGTGGAAGACCAGTGTATCACAAAATCCCTAAAGAGGAAACAAAGTTAATTCACACAGGAATCAATAAAATGCTAGGGATTTATCCCTAGTTAAACCCTCTATTTTGTGGTTCCTGTTTGCTGTGAGATAATGAATCATCAGTAACAGAAGTGAGGGGAAACCGTATTTGTGCAGAAAAAAGGAAGCTTTCAGGCTGAAATTGATGGCCTCTTCCAAAATGAAGAATGCTGAGCAAAGGGCTTTCCGTGGCTTGTCCAGGAGGGCTGAGGGGAAGGGTGCTGTGGCAGAGGGTGGTAGGAAGCAGGTGGCTTTAATTCTGCTGCCTGCAGGAGCATTACTATCCAGGTAACTGTGTCCAAGGTCTTTATGGCGATGCTTCCTCCTGAACTCATCCCAGTCATGCAATCATGCAAAGCAAATTCAAACCTTTGTGAGAAGAATGCCTCAGAATAATTAAAATTGATGTTACAGGTGGTATTTTCATGTCCAGGGTTTAATCCGTATATTTTGTCTATACCCTGTGTACCCTTCCCAGGCACTTAGAAAGGCTTAGTTCTAGAATAGCAATGGAATTAACTCAAATTGCTGAGTCTAAGGTATTTTGCTTTATGTTCTGCAGGCAATTCCATACTCTCCCAATGAATTCCATACTCTCCCAGTGAATTCCATATACATTTTCTATATAAATTTTGTTCAACAGAAGTCACCTATGTGTGGAAGTTGTAACTTCTCCTTGTAGTTTCTCAGTAGCCCACGTGAACACACTGTAAGACAGTCAATGCACTCTGAGTCTCTGACAGATCTCAGTGATGATGCTGGACTGTAATGAAAAATTAGATTTATCTGTTAACGGTACTGGTATTCTTTTTAATGAATTGCACTTGAAAGTAATAACACATTTTTTTAATGCCTTCTTCAAGATACCACGCTTCCTCATGCTGCATTTGCAGCTTATTTCATTCAGGCCCAGTCATACAGAGGTTTCAGGCTGTAGCTATATTCTCAAACACGTTTTAACTAGAGGTTCTTGTATTATTAAAAACATGTTATGTCCTGGACTTAGCTCAGCTCTTCTGGAAAGTTATCATCTGGAAGTCAGCCTGAGATCCAGCTGTGTCACATGGATTTTCCCTGTTTTCTGAAACAATCTGTTCCACTGCTTGTGAAGTTTCTGGGTCCTGAGAGCAGGGACTATCCAGCGTATCGCCACTGCTGTTGCAGTGAAGAGGGGAGGCCATGTCAGAGGGCTGATCTGAGGGTTTGCCTGAAGCGGGTGGCAGGGGGACAGACAGAGGAAGATTCATCATGTAGAACACATTGCCCAGACGTCGGGACACCTTTAAAGACAAAAGCACAATTGCAGTAATTGCTTCTTGAGGTAGTGTTAAAGCCATTAAACATCAAGGCTGACTTGTGTAGCAATGCCAGGGACATCCAGGAGATCCCAGCCACCTCAAAGGGTTATCAGTGATTAGCAAAAGCAAAAAGAATCTTTTCTTTTTTTCCCTCTCATATTTTTCCAGGTTCTGGTTCTTGTGGAAGAAGCTTGGCAATACTCAGTTTGGGAAATGGTCCAGTGTCTGAGCCTGGCAGCAGGCTCCTTTTGCTCTCTAGGTGCTGTAGCACCCATGGGACAGAGGGGAGGCAAACTGCCAGCCAGGAGCAGGGAAGGTGCTTTTAATGAGAGAAGAGTAAGAGAGAGCAAAGGGTTAAAGAAAATTAAAAGAACCAGGCAACAACAGAAACACACAGAGAGTTGATATTACTGGATGAAATTAAGAGCAGAAAATTTTAAACATAAAGGGACAGCCTGTCTGTGAAACATGTGTGATCATATTCCCCAAAGGCTGTAGAAACCTCTACTTGGTATGTTTTAAAAGCCAGGTTGAAGCAAAAGCAAGTGTGTATCAGAGCAGTTCTTACTAGCTGGGAAGGCAAAAGAAAAGTGAAACAGTTCATTCTGTCAAACACGTCTTTTCCATTTCCAACGTCAGCCTAGTCTCCAGTGTTGTATCCTGACTTCACTTTGTCTCTCAAACTGTCAGTCCTAACCTCCCCTTAGTGTCTCCCCTACATGCTGTTGTAACATGCAGAGAAGTGAAAGCGAACTATGCTGGAGTAATTTCTTTTCTCCTAATATTATGGTAGTTGCCTTATCAGTAAGAAAAAAGTGTGTTTCAGTTTGAAAAAAAATTCATCCTGTTAGCTTCTGACTCTTTCACATCTCTGTGACTTGCCATCTTGGCATACATTTAATGACCATACCTGAGAGCGGATTTTTAATGCTGGTCCGAGTTTTAATCCCATTGTATCCAGGAGATGTTCCTCTGTTAGTAGCGGGAGGGTTTCTCCATCAATAGCATGGTCTTTAAATACCTTATGAAACGACAGAACACATCATGATGTGCTAAAACAGACTTCATTGGTTATCTTTTATACTTAATCTTGAGGCATAGGCAATAAATAGAAGGAGGAAATAACAGTGCAACTATTTTATCTTATTTATCTCCTGACTGCAGCATGAGGTCTCTTGCTCAGGTCTGTGGGTATCAGTGTATTTGCAGGTAGTTTATTTACTTGTTCTTGGCAAGTGGCAACTTTGTACATTTCAATGTGGTTGTTTGTGGGTTTTTGTTTGCAACTTTGTAACAGTTCAGTGATACTTTGTTGGGGTTTTTGTTTGCAACTTTGTAACATTTCAATGATACTTTGTGGGGTTTTTTGTTTGCTTGGGAGTTTTTCTTGTTGGTTTTTTGGTTGGTTTTTTTTTCAGGAAGTGAGCAGCCTGCTACTGATGAAAAAATAGTGTTGATCTTCTTAAGGCTTTACTAGGAACATGCAAGATTTCAACCTCTTTGCTTGTATTTCTAATGATACTTCATTTTTTCAAATGGAATGATGCCCCTAAGAGCTCAGGTGGGGTAGGTGAGTTATACCAATATCCAAGAATGAGAAATTGCTTTAATGTGCATAAAAATTCTTCAGGGCATGTGGAATGAAAAAAATAAGATACTTTTCTTATGCTGTTGTTTTTCTGCTGATCCTTCTGGTATTGTGTTGCTGCAGCAGAAATGCATGTAACCTCTCAGAGCATGGCTTCATAAGTTGAAGCACAATGAAAACTACTATTAAGTTTGTAACTTTGTGACAACCAATTAACCTCTAGCATTTACATTTGTCTGATGACCTTAAAATCTAAATTGTCCTAAAGACCCAAAATGTGATGAGTGTTTATTGTCACCTGGCCATAATCTGAACAGCCTGGGAGGCTAACGATGAAGTTGTATACGTCATCAACTGTCCATTTGCGAATGTCTTCAACAGAAGAAATGTCTTCTCCGTTCAGGATCAGGCCATGTGCTCCTTTGAGGAGGAAATGCAAATGTTATGTTTGTAGAGCTTTACTTGCAAATCGATAGGAAATGATTGCTAACATGAGTATTTTAACACTTGTCCAGAACCTAATATACTAACAGCACTGTGTAGTCACAGACAGATACAGGAGTCTTTGACACCAAAATCACCAGATAGTCAGTAGCAGCTGATCCTGGAGGGTTTTCTTTTGGTGGCTTCTTTTGTTTACTGTGGGCACTGTATGTACCAGTCACTATGCACACAAGTCATTCTGCAGTATTTTATCTAATGAGTACATTATTTGATGGTTTTTAGGTCCTACTGTTGTTTTAACTTGACTAATATTTATATTTCAGTAGAATGGAACCAAGCCTTTACTAGCTTATAGTGTCTACTGTGAGTTAGAAGGACATGCAGAAAAGTTGTGGGCAGAAGAGAGAAGTTATGTCACAATTTCATTCAGCTATTATGTTTATTTAAATTGAAATTCCTTTTGCAGATAGGAACTGAATACTTAATGTGTATTTTAGGGACATACTTTAGTGGTGGAATTGGCAGCGTTAGGTTTTCATTGGACTCGATGACCTTAAAGGTCTTTTCCAACCTAAATGATTCTGTGATTCTGTGATTGTATATTTTTCATTGATGTAGTAGATGATCCTGGACAAACACTCCAGCCTGTTCTCATTTCAGGTAATGGGAAGTTTTGCAGGGCTCATCCACTGGCACTGGTGCATTTAACAAAAGAGACAAAGCTTTAGAAACAATAATTGGTGTACAGTGGCTGGAGAGGCCTGTGTCTTACATTCTGCTCTTGAGGAGGCCAAGTCTTAGGGTTAAGTTTGTTCTTAAATGAGTGCAACTTCTAAGGGGATTCCTTGTCCTGTTTGACAGACACAGGGATTATGGTCAGTAGATCGTGTGCTGTTACATTTCCTCCTGACCACCAGAAGGAGAGGATAGAATGTAACATGTTGAACAGAATTGTAGCGAACCTCAAAGTGCTGCTAACTTGACAGTTTACGGGTGACAAGTGTGTTGTCCCTAGGGACTGATATAAACACAAACACAGTATAGTGTATGGCATAAAGCATTGAAATAGTTAGGAAGCTGCTTTGTGACTTTTTGCTGTGTAATTGCATTGCCCTGCAAAATAAAGGTTTCAGCACCGTTATGTCAGCAAACACAGTTCGCAGGTAGAAAACCCCACACTTTACCTTTGCTGACTTGGATTTACCAAGTATTACTATTTGCTGCATATGAATTCTACATTTAGTTGTCATGACTCTATCATACCAAAAATTTGCTTTAAACAGAGGGAAGAAATAAGAGTGCAAATCAGTAATAATAAATTATATCAACACACCACTCTAACTAATCTGGAGACTTGACAAACCTGAAGGTAGCAATGGGTTGCTGGGTACGGGAAATCCATATGGTAATGTTGAGAATGGTATTGCAGAAGGGTACATGTACTTCTCATCAAAAGCAGCACAGGAACTATTAGATTCCTTCTCATTTGTGCTGCTGCAGTTGTTGGTTTCAGTAGATATTTCATGAGTAGCACAGTTTTTTCTCAAGCCTTGTTCAAACTCTTTACAGTTTTTGGCAACAGCAGATGGCTCAGTCTGGTTTTTTGTTTGTTCATGTTTGTTTGGTGTCTCCACCTCTGCTTCTTTTTTGTCTTCTTTCTCATCATCCACTGTAGCTGAAGTAGGGTCTGTAGTTTTGTCATCAGCTTGGTTCTTTGTGCCATTGGCACTACAGTCTGCAGTTTTGTGATTTCCAGTTCTTCTCCCTGGCCGACGTCCCCTCTCCCTTTGCAAAGTGCTGACTGGAGGGTATGGGCTGGTTGCCATGAGCATAGCATTGCCATGAATTTCATCAATGGTGGTGCGATGAACATATAAGTCGCTGGGAAGATGGCCTTCAGGTAGTCTGTGCCTGCCACGAAAAGCAATGGGACTAGCTGGCATCCCATGGTAAAGGAAAGGTGCTTCCAGACCCAGTAGTCCTTTCCGATGGGCTTTCTCCATTTCTTTTTGCTGAAAAATAGCATTCATCTCCATTTCCATTCTGAAAGACACAAAGGAGCACAGGCAGTTAGGGCAGCTCTGTTCCTTCATCACCTCTTTTTTACAGCAGCAGAATAAAACTCAGATAATTGAATAGGCAAGAGTACTGCTTTTCTTCTGTCTCCCCTGTATTGCTGTGTGTAAGAGGGCACAAACTGCAGATGGAGTGGCAAACCTGGCTACATCTAATATGCTGCCAGTGAACTAAAAGGAAAAAAATATCTATCTTCCATGTAATGCTTCTGGATAATATTTCAGACAAAGAAGTTATTTGTATATTGGCAATCCAGGCATTATTATGGTGATTATGCTCCCTTGGGATTTGGAAAATTGTCTCCAGGGACATAACAGTCAAAGACTAAAGAAGATAAGTGATTTATATTACCCATCAGAAAATTGTACTGAAAACTGCAAAATTGCAGTGATATTGTAAGTGATAAAGAACTAGAAATATATTGTCTATGGAACCTGTGCATATATCGAGTAAGCTAACATTAAGTCTCTTGAGTAACTCTCTGTAGTACCTGGCACCTGAGCATGGCTCTGAGGGTGTGAAAGGGTGAGATTCTGGTAGTAAGTGCTCCACCATCTCCCTCCTGGTGGATCAAGCCAATGCTCCAGAGTCTGTGCCAGCTTCCTGCCTCTGGCATAGCAGGTAGAAGTGCTTACCAGTGAGATATGGAGAATTCAAGTAGTATGTGTCTCCACTGTACCAACCTTCACTAGCATCAGCTTTCTCTGGAGCCAAGCTAGTGACCAAAAGAAAAAACTATAGCTCCTAGAGCTCCACAGCTTCATGTGGAGCTGAGAGATGGCAAAAGTGAGCCAATCTACCAGACATAAACCAGAAACAGCTCAGTCTGCTGTCCTTGCTTTGATGAGCTTTCAGTGGGACTTCCACACTGTTCTCTGGAAAAGGGCTTGTGAGGGCAGACAAGTCTTTAACGTGCACCAAGATAGCTTTCTTAATAGTGCGGTGAGGACAACAGATCAGAGGGAGTCTGAGTTTTAGTCCTCTCATTAATGTAAAATTGTCAGGAAAACAGTTTGAGCTAAAGGTGTCTATTCAGATGATTGTTACGAGGAATTAGTTGATCACTCTGTAACATTCAGAGCTTTTTTCTGCCCTGTTTTTGCCTTAGCAACAACCTCTGAACCATTAATTCTCTGCTTTCAGAGATCCAAGTGTGTTTTGTCTATGTACCATGTCCTTGTACCTCTTGCCTAATTGTCATTACTCACACACAGTTCTTGAGGTGGAGATACACAGCAAAGAGGGTTACATTCCTGAATATTCCTCCAGATAAGACAGCTTGCTTTTGTGAGAACCAGCAGGTGGGGAATCACTGAGTTTTGGTATGAGGCAGAGTCCCTTGAAGAACAAAGATTTGGGCCCAGGTGCTCAGCAGCACAGCTGCACCAAGTGCAAGAGAATGGTTGCTAACACCTGATTTCTATAAAGGGTAAAGGGGTCATGTGGTGTAGCAAAAAATCAAAAATTGTGAGTATGGTGAAAGGCTATCTCATAGATTTAGGTTGGGGTGTCTTATGTTGAGGTTTTGGGGTTTTATTTTTTGTTAGGGTTTGTTTTTTTTTTTGTGGGTTGTTGGGGTTTTTTTTCCTCCTCTCTCTCCCAGGTTTGGTGCACTGAAGAACAAGCCTGAGCAGGTAGGACTGGCTCTCATGTGGCTGAGGGTGTATGTGATGGCCATGCTGAATAATGGGCCATATATGATTTATTTAAAGAATGGTGTGCTCATGCTTATCTGAGGAGGCCTTTATTGTTAACTCGAGGGTGCACTAAATCCTTGAATGGGTGACATAAGGAGTATGCTAATTGTCCAGGTGCAAGATATGTTAATATCGTTAACTTGAAGATATACTAGGTCCTTGAATGGGAGTGTGCTAATTGCCCAGGCACAAGATATGTTAATGAATTCCCAGAAAGTTAATGAATAGACATGAGCGGCTTGTATAAAGAGGGGGCTGAAAGGTTCCCTTGGTGTGTGTGACTTTGGTGGAGTGATTCCCCCATGCACCCAGTGCTGCCGAATAAAGATAACCTCTGCTCACTCAAATATTGGTAACTGATTCTTTAAATCAGTTTGGCAACCCAGACGGGACCTCCTCTGCTCGGCTGCGGGACCCATTGAGAGCGGGGACTCCCTGGGGTACCCCCAGGAATTTTCCCGGAGGGGCTCCTCATCTCATCTGGATCACCACAGGAGCAGAGAAGGACTCCATCTTGCTGAGCAAAGGTACTATCTATATTCAAATATTATATTAATTTTAAATATTATAATTATATTGTATTTAGAATAGTACTGTTTTGTTCTGGATATTTCTGTTTCTGGGGACCGGTCCATCTGTAAAGCTGTCCATAAGTCGTAAGATTTCTGTGTGCTTATGCAGGGTGGTGCATGCCGGGTAGCTAGCACCGCAGGCATACATCTGATACTGATATGGTAATTTATGTTTTAGTCTGAAGACTAAAACGTCGGGTAATTTGGAGTCAATCCATATACATAGGATTGATATTCGATTCTGTTCTGGTATTTGTTTCGATGTTAAGGTATCAGAACTCTGATTCTGTTTTGGTATTTGTTTTAATATTAGGGTAATATTGGAAATCTGTGGTTTAGTCGGAAGACTGAAACATTTGATAATTTGGAGTCAATCTCTATATGCAAGATTAATAATTATAGGATTAATATTAAATATTATGTTGGCAATGTGAGAACATTTCTGTATAATATGAATGTTGGCATGTGAGTACTGTCTTGAGCATCCGAGGGGTGAGTGTAAACCTCTATATGTTTTAAAGTGCATATAGTGTAATGAATTATTGAGTATATGGTGGGGGTTGCTGCTTAAAGACAAAATTTGTCTCTGAGCAGTTACTCTGTGCTGTTTGGGCATCAATTTGGTGAACCAGCCAGGAGAACTCTCCACCAGTGCTGGAATCCAGGGGCCTGAGGACCCTCAGGGCCCCCGACTGCATCTTCTGTCAGCAAGACTCCCCTACCCCTCGGCTTCTCACACAGGTGGGCAAGGACTTCTGCACAACATAAAAGGTATTTATATTTATTCTTTGTTTTGAGTATTTGATTGTCTTTTAAGATTTGGTTTTACCCCATAAGACGAAAGACGGGATGCCGTCTCCCAGGGTTGAGAAGAAGGGACGCCTTCTGAAAAGGGTAATAGTCCTATTTGATTGTCTTAAGATTTGGGAAGCTAAAAACTTCCTTTAGGTTGTCTTAAGATTTGGGGAATTCCTAGAATGTAACAACTGAAATAGCACTCTGTCTTGTTTGTTCTATGTGTTGTCTAGTTACATGTTCAAAATTGGAGTTATGAAATGTATGTTGAAAAAAATAATAATATTCTGGTAATTCTAGGCAAATAGCTGAAAACTTAACACTCTGCTTAAGGCCAGAAAAAATTAGAATCTGTTTTTTGGCAATTGTTCATTGAAATGCGTACTTTGTGTGATAATGCGAACTGTCAGCATTACTAGAGTTGTATGAAAGTGCACGGTACCGTGTAACGTACTGCCTGTGTGACTGAGGGCTGCCCGGAGAGTGTGTGTGTGAGTGTAACTGTGAAGCGAGTGGGGAGTCCCAATCTGTGTGTCTGTATTCCTCGCGAGGGGCTGGCCAGAGATGGACGGAGTGATTGTAAAATCAATTTATGAAGTGTTGGAATGCATAATTGGAAATTAGAGTGGGAGACTGTGGACAAAACATTAGAACTAATGTAATTTGGAAAAAGCATGAACTAACCTCTGCCCTTAGTGTCTTAGGTGCTGTCTGTATACTCGAACAAAGGGTGGCAAGTGTCTAAGATATTATTATTTTGCGAGGAGATAATATAAAAATAATGAGGCCAAGAAATAAGGCTAAATAGAGGTCTTGAACTGTGGTGTGTGTTCTGAGATAAGTATAGTGCCTCCAGTAATAACTAATACATTGTAGACAAATACCAGACTCATTAGGAAGGGGGGGGGGGTGGTGGTGGTGCGGCAAACAGAGCCAAGAAATAAATACCAAAACACCCCTGGGATGTATTTTGAATCATTGGAAAGAATTTGGCGGAATTCCCAGTGGAAATTTGAACAAAAAGACATTTTTAAAATATTGTCAGAATTGGTGGCCTTCGTATACATTAGGTGATGGTGAAAGATGGCCACTTGAAGGAAGTGTTACATTACAACACAATTTTACAGCTTGTGCTGTTTCTTCATAAAGAACATAAGTGGGATGAAGCAATGTGTGCAGATATGTTTGTGTGACAGAAGGAGTGCGGGATTAACACCACCTGATCTTTGATTATGGCTCCAAAAAAGGATAGGGAAAAAAATGAGACCTAAACTAGAAAGATGTTCTTGTTGAAATTTTTGTGTTAAAAAGCTCAGCTTGTGGTTCCTTCTGTGGAGCAACCAGAATGAAACACGCTGTAAGATAAAAACTTGTGCTAATGTATGTAAGATCTGAAGCGGGGGGGGGGGGAGAATCAAAGACCCTGTGAAAGTGTTAAAGTATTGAGGTGAGTTTGTACAAACCCCCATACCCACTCAAAGATGCGACTTGAGTCATGCTGGACGCATGGCAGGGTGTTTTCTGTTTCCCTGCAAAGGCATTATGCATAAGAACACAGACTTAAAGCAACAAGTAGCAGATTAGCATTCAGGGTAAGAAAGAGTTAGAACAGAAGTGCTGTTGCAGAGGCAGGCTTGTGTAACCTGCAGAGCAGGAACAGAGCAGGAAGAGCATCTCCTGCCCCGAATCCTTCTGATGGTGAGGAGGAGGAGGTTGCTGTTGCTGACAATTGAGCAGAAGGACCTGACGATGTCACCCCAATTGCTGCAGCATTTGCAGTATGACAGGACCGTAATGGCCCCTTTAGGGCATGCAGTGGGTCTGAGGAAAATGAAGGTGCATCTTTGATGGGGAAATTTAGATGTTTGAAAGTTGGTTGTGAAAGACTTATCAGGATGGTCTAATAGGGCTAGATAACGGTTCGAGTTGATTGTTACTAGGTAATTATGATGTTGATAGAAGGAACAGGGAACGTGTACAGAAGGTAAGAGAAGAAGTGCTGGGTCATTCTAAACTGGTAGAGGAGATGAGGCAGAGACAGAGGAGGAATGTCAGGCAGAAGTGAAAGAGTGAATCCCTCTCCTATGGGATCCGATCACTGTGCATATTGTAGGGAAAGTGGACACTGGAATCGAAATTGCCCTAAGCTAAAGAACCAGCAAGGGGTTCTGGTGAACTAGGGACTAGGAAAAATAAGGTGGACTTCTTAGTGTTAAACTTCAGTGAAAATAATTTGTTACAGTTGTGGGAGCTGCTGGCCACCAGGAAAACATCCTGAAAATTTTAAAGTACAAACCAAGAAAACAAATAAGAATGCCAAATTCACCAAAATCTTTGTTGGGATGAGATTTATTAGAACATCTAGATGTTTAAAGAAGGAGAAATGAAACCAAAAGTTAAAAATTATAAAGTAATTGAAATCTTGAGCTTATCTTTAATTCAACAGAAAAGTGGAAAAGAGGACCTCCCTGAAATAAAAGAAATCTTTAACCAGGTATATCTGGAAATAAATTCCAGGTAAGGCGAAAAATGCTTTACCCGCTACAGTAAAAATGATAAGCGGGAGGCCTGCCTAGCTCCGGTAAAACAATATCCCTTAGTCAGCAGGGCTGTAGGGGATATTGGCATAAAAACTGAGATAAAATACATTCTGTAGTAGTTCTACTAATGTAAATCTGTGTGTTTTACCATGACAGTGACTTGTTATGGGATGCGCAGATGAAACTCTGCACTGACAACGAAGTACAAGGAATAAGGTTGGTCAAGTACCTCCTATCATAGTCAAGGGCAAGACTGGGCTGGCCTCTGTGTTTGCCACGAAGAAGAATCTTGAGCTCTGCTGTTGGTTGCAACCCAGTAGGCGCTGAGCGGTGGGAACATATGCCATGCCAGACCTTGATGTGAGGAATGGCCCCATCTGTTATAAGAGGGTCATCCAGGAAGGAAGAACATAAGATGACCCATTGAGGCACTGATTTGGAAATTTGAAAGCGCCTGGCTGACCATGAGGCCAGACGAGTAGCAGAGGAGGTGGGAAAGGAGGAATTATCCTTAATACCAGACGGTAAAATCCAAACTGTAAGTATAGATCAGGAGCCAAACTAGTCTAAAGAAGACCTAAAGCTAATTCAGGACATGAATGGTAAAATAAAATTAAATAAGTGGGCTTATTTGGCAGATGGCCGTACAGTGGTACTATCCAATTTAATACAGACCACAGCCCTAACATATCAGCTCCCCAATGAGTCTTATTATGTTCTGTTATATAAGTCTAAATCAGAAATTGATAGGGTGAAACTTATATACTGTAATAAAACAAGTGACTCAGCAATGCAAAGTGTGTTTACGTAATAATCCCAATGTACCAAATAGAATAAAACTAGGGAACATTAGTAGAGGAAATTATCCAGGACAACAGTGGCAAGTTGATTTTTCCAAACTCCCAAGAAAAGGGGGGTACCGATATTAATTAGTTATGACTGATATGTTTTCAGGTTGGCCAGAAACTTTCCCTTGTCGAACAACAAAGCAAGAGAGGTAACGAAGGGATTGTTAAATGAAATTATCCCCCACTTTGGGGTTCTGGCAACAATCTCTTCTGATAGAGGCTCACACTTTTGTGCCAAAATAATACAACAAGTGAGTACAGTATTAAGAATAGTTTGGTAATTACACACTCCTTATAGGCCTCAAGCAAGTGGACAAGTGAAAAAAATGAACCATTTAATTAATTAACAGATAGTGAAGATTTGTCTCTTGACCTATTTAACTTGGCCACAATTTCTTTCCTTGGTATTATTAAGAATATGAACTAAACTGAGAACAAAGGAGAATTTGAGCCCTTTTGAAATATTATATGGGAGACCGTACCAGTTACAATTTGCTGGAGAAGATTTAAGGCAGTTAGGAGAGGGATATTTGTGTGAATATATGAAGGCCCTCCAGAGACAGTTAACAAGGGCCAGAGGATTAGATCAACCAGTCCATTCCTTTAAGTCTGGTGATAAGACTTTTTCAGGGAAACCTTTGGAAGAAAAGTGGGAAGGACCCTATCTGGCGCTGCTGACAGCCTTCAGCGCTGTCAAGATAAGAGAACAACCAGCCTGGATTCACTACTCTCAATAAAGAAGGCTCCTGAGAAATCATGGGCCATCATCCCGGCAGGACCCATGGGTCTCTGGTTCTTTAGATCATAATTATAATGGGGTGATCCTCTGCAAGAGAAGTGGAATGGACCCTATTGAGTATTGTTGGCCATCTTTACTGCAGTCAAGATAAAGGAGGAACCCGATATTGACAGGTAAAGAAATCTCTGGAGGCACAATGGACTGTCAAAAGGATCAGGGGACATTTGTGTAAAGTTATTCTGATCTTGATTGTAACAGTTGTCAGTATTTTAGAAACTGAAGCATGGGTAAACAATACCCATCTTCAAACATTGCAAATGATTGTCAATGCTACGAAAGCTAAGGAATGCTGGATATGTACCTGTCTTCCTAAAGGAGGCCTGGTAACACCCCTGTATGGGGTGGCCTCTCAAAACTGGAATTATCTTGATGACAAATGGCCTACCTGGCCAGACTTTTGGAAAAAACCAGATGATGGTGGAGGATATTGCCTATTTGATGATAAATCTGGGACCCAATTCATATGTTTTGATTTACAAATATTAAGCCTAACCACCACAATATTTATGAAAAGTGATAATAACTGTTGTTGGGAAGCTCAAAGCAAGACAGGGGGAGCATGTCCTGGAAACCCAGGACAAAACACTTGTTCCCAATCTGATGGGTGGAATGATTACTGGATGTATACATAGACCAAAGTAATCAAATTGAAACAGATATCCATAAGATATGGAACAGGTTTCAGATTTTACATGAAATTACTAAAGATGATTTGTCATGGAATTTTAAGGCTATATGGGACAAAAACTTCGTGCTTTAACCATTCCAGATTAGGTAACCACACTTTTGTTATAATACTCATTGTAATAGTTTTAGGAATACTAATATGTGTATAACTTCAAAGAATGATCATAGGGCATAGTGATTTTTTTATAGTTGTAGAAGAATTTACAATAGTTGTTAGAAAAGGGGGGAATGAATAATGGGCCATATATGATTTATTTAAAGAACGGCGTGCTCATGTTTATCTGAGGAGACCCTTATTGTTGACTTGAGGATGTACTAAATCCTTGAATGGGTGACATAAGGAGTGTGCTAATTGTCCAGGCACAAGGTTCCCTTGGGGTGCATGACTATGGAGTGATCCCCCATGCACCCGGCGCTGCCGAATAAAGATAACCTCCGCTCACTCAAATATTGGTAACTGATTCTTTAAATCAATGCTTGCTGTTAGCTTTTACTGATTTTTCTCAGGGTTTTTACCATGTGACAAGAGCTATATGAAATGCATTGCTAATGTAAATCTTGTGCTTGGAGGAGTTCAGTAATCGACTGAAGAGCTAAAAAAATTCTGTTATGATTCTTTTGAGATGCCTATTCAGATGTATTTGTTCTTTGCTTTTAGTCTTACTGTGTGAGGGGTGCTGCCACTCAGTATGGTGCTGAAGCCCAGTGCAGGAGTGCTTGAGGTTAGAGTTCTGCTATGGAAATGGTGTGGCTGTGAGGGAGGGCACTGGTGGCTACTTAACCAGCTACTGATTACGCTGAAACTGGTACAAATAACCAAATTCTCTGTACTTACCCTAACATTCAGACTATATTAAACTAGGAAAGCTGTCTACCCTGGTAGGGTGAAGGCACAGCTAATCATCCCAAGGGCCCAGCTCTGGTGTCTTAACACGTGTGTGATAATATACAGCTGTAAAGTTTGAATTTTTTTCTGACTTTTTGTAACTTCAGGGTGTTTGGATCCAGAGTTCAAGGGCTGGGGCTGAAGTCTGTATCTTGTTTGTTTCTTTAACCAAGCTGAGGGGCTTGTTTCTTTTCCTTGTGTTATTTTAGGGCTAAAAGCGGAATAGGGGCAAGGGGAAAGTTAGTAGCTTCAGGCCTTCAGAGACAGCTAGGGGCTCTCTGCTTCCCTGGTTGACTTGAAAAAGTACCTTGATCACTGTAAATAAAAGCCTATAACACGTTGTGGCTTAATAATTTTCAGCTGCCTTTGCTGCCCTAATTCTGGCATGCACCTCAGAGCAAAGCTTACTATTGATTACCTGGCAATATTTTGCTTTTGAACCAGTTCCTGTCTTCTGGCCACAGCTTCCATGGATTCTGGTTGCAGAAAGCTGTATCCTTGAAGGGAGGGGGGGGAAAAAAAAAAATCTTTAAAATTCACTAGTTTCCTCAAGCAAATGCACAAACTCCAAAGCAATGGAGAGACACTTTAAAAAGCTTATTAAGACTTGAATTATGTGCTTCACTAGGAAACTGATATGACTTCAAGTTGAATAGTATTTCTGCTCATTGCTTTGGTGAGAATATGTGGTAGAAATGTGAAGTCCAGCATCAGGTGTTTGTAGGATCAAATCTGTATTTAGGTATTATCCATAAAGGGAAGAGACAGCAGTGTGATTCTGTTTGGTGACCTATGTCTTTGAAGTACACATAGTTGCCCAGAAGATAATAACCAACAGTTAAGCAAAGCCAGCCTGCTCCTTCAAGACTGTTTTCAGCCTAGGTGCCATGTAATTTACAATTATATTTCCTCTTGAGAGAGTATCTTATTTGAGATCTGCATTTGGGGGGGTTGGAAGCTGAAGCCAGAAAATCTTGTTTATGGATCTATGTGGCATCAATAATTTAGTCACTCTTCTCAAAGAAGGAGCCTTAAGATATGATGTCTTTGTACAAAGTGATATGTAAATTTATGTGCAGCATGGCGTGTGTGTCACAGTTGTGTTGCCATGCTGCAACATCCAGCTTTCTCCTTGGAACTGTGCCCTGTAATTTTGAGCCTTTGTTAAAAGGACTTGTAGCTGCCCTACAGGAGTAAACTGGCATGTGATATTATGATTAAAGAATAGGCTAGGTAAAGTGGTCTCTGAAAGCAACTCTTGCTCATGTATGAGCGTTGGCTAAATGTAGCAAGAAGCGTTGATTTGACTTGCTTCTTTAAGTGTGAAAATACAAAAAGAAAAGAAGACAACAGAATTGTGCAGATAATTTTGAAAGCAGTGTATTTTTAAAAAAAGCTAAAATGGCTGTGTTTGGACTTAAATGGACACAGTTTAAAACATATAATAGGCAGAATGCTTCCTTTTAGTGAGACCATTTGTGCAAAGAAAATAAACTGTTACTGATGCTACCTATGGAAAAACTAGTAGGTGCAGTTTGCTTTCTCATTTAAATGCTCTCACTTGTCAGGATGCAGAAAATGCTTCGTTACCTGGGCCTGGGTAAATGCGGTTGGACAGCATGTTTGCATGCTGTGGGACTGTGGGTCCAAGGTGGGACGCTATATGGATTTGTCTTGCGTCAGCTGATGCCATCATTTCAGTTGAAGGCAACAGATCTCTGAGAGGAAAAAAATACATTCAAATATGCAAAGGACATTGTTTGGTTAAGAATAATCTAGGATCTTTATATACTCGGGTACAATACATGCACATTTATTCTTTAACTGCAGTAATATAATAGAGAAATGGTGCAAAATACCTGTCTACCAGTCGAGGCTCAAACTGGGAGGGAATCGCCTGCATTCTTTGCTGGCCTGCACCCATTAGTTGAGGGTTTACTGCCATCAGCTGATTTCTCATTAGCATCTCTTGCCTCTGCCGCAGTTCTGACACAAAACATATACAGTTCTGTTGCTAATGTAGTAAATTAGAATTAATTCTGTCTGCAGTGTAACTTCACCAGATAAAATAGGGTGGTTTTTTTCCTCAAATGCCAGCATTTTAGTATGAGTTAGCAAATCACACTTTTTTGTAATAACAGCAATTAAAAAAGTTTCCACTGCCACCTTAACAACTTTGTCTAAAAAATACAGATGTATACAATCAAACTGCAGTAAAAATAAACAGGATGTGCACAGTCAAGTATACAAAAGGACAATTTACAGTAATCCATATAACACTATGAGACAGAAGAGAACAGCCCTGAATGGTAAGTTCTCTGCTTCAGAACGTTTTCATTTCTAATGCAGATTAATTTTTAGAAAAATCTTATTAGCTGGAACCTGCCTTGTCATGAGACAGCAGCTCTAGAAGGGAGAGCCTGCAGTGGTAAGCCAGAACATCACAACAACCAGCTATGGGTTTTGTTGCAGAGTTCCTCTATGACCTTGACTCTTCTTCCAGGTGCTTAGCATCTCTTGATCAAATTCTGAATGCCAAGAATCCCCCATGTTAACTTTTAATTACATAAAGAAAAATGTTTCTCCAGTTACTCCTAAGGTGAATTTGAAATACTTTTTGAAGACCCTAAACCTGTTACTGGCTGTTTCCTGTACGTTGCACAAGTATTAGCAATCCTATAAACAAATGTGCAGTTAGATTTCTTCCTGCTTACCTCCTGCTGCCATGCCACTTGCTAATCTGTACAGGTGCTTTTCTTCTAGTGTTCCTTGTTCCCCCAGGATAGACATTTTTCTCATGTGATCTCGTGGAGTCATGCTGCAAGGAGACAGCAACCACTTTTATATTGTAAAGAACTGAACCAGCAGGCCCAAAGGAAAGAATAAGATATTCTACAATGTAAGAAACAGAGCAGGTGGTTGAAGCTATTTCTCAGATAAATGGTAGTTGTTCTGCCAGTCACAGCTGTACCTTTCAGTGTTTGAGGATTGTATTGGTTTCCATGTAGAAACTTTCAGTTTTCAAGATCATCTGAATGTTGCCCTTGTTTGTACTTGAGGTGTTCAATGTCCTTGGGCCTTCCTGTGCAAGGAAAGTCAGTTGGAAAATACCAGTTGCTCAAAAGGACATAAATAAGCCAAAGGCTTTTGCCTGCAGCCCTGAGAACAGTGACGTGTGCTCATACTTAGGAAGGCAGGTATCTTTGGTTTAATTTAGGGAATTGTAGTAGTTTGAAGCCCTGTCTACTGTAAACTAATTGAAACAGATGGGAAGAAATGAAAGAAATGAGCTGTTCCAAATGATATCAGCCCCTTAAGACTGGCAAATGAAGTAAAAAAAAAAAAAAAAAAAAAAAAATTAAAGAACATGCTTTGTAGTTCAAAAACAGTGATCAAAGCACTGAGGCTCAGGTTATCCATATAGGTACAGGTAAATAAAGCCAGAGGAGTAAAAATCTAGACTAAAAACTAGTAGATTACAAAGTGTCGCTGAATAGCTGTACTGTCACTGAGGTGGATTGCGTGAGAATTTCTAACTCTGTCCAAGGAGGAAGGTGACTAGATGACAAATGATCCTGATACTGGCGGATAAATAACCACAGTGTGTCCTGCTCAGGATTTCGGGGGGATGATCTACAGCAGGATTTTTTTGTGCAGATGGGTCATAAAGCAAATAAGGCCTGTAACTCATAGCCTGGATGTTTAAAAGCTATCCTGTGTGGGATGCTTTAAGTTGAGGGGTTGGCAGAGGGAGTAGGCTAGGCAGCATGGGCATTTGTACATTTGTTTCAAACTAGATTTGCACAGCAAACGATGGGTTGGGGATTTTTTTGAGTAAGTTGAAATTACGGAGTTGAATTTTCTTCTCCATTAGCTCTGATGAAATGGATTCTTTGTCTCCTGAAAGAAGGAAGACTTGATGCTTAAGTGTTTTCATCCTTTAGGTAGAGAGTTACAGCTTCATGAGTTCTGTTGGCATTTGGTATAGATAGCAGTGAGGGACACTTTAGAAACATGAGGAGAGACACATAGAGAATCTACCAAAGCCAGAGAGAGCTCAAGTGAATCATGCCTTTCTGAATCTTTCCATGAAACTCTGCAAACAGGAATCGTTGAGAAACAAGATCTAAGAAACACAGGACTGACTGATTGTGCTGCTAAGGGTCCTGTCTGCTGGGTCTAGTTTGGGATGTGAATCCCATGGCAAGGAAGTCATTGCTGACTAATTCCCTGACAGCAGCTGCCTTGCATTTCAGCTGTGTGCTGATGATTGCTGAATTCATGTTATTAGTCACTCCATGAAGAAGTGGCCTCTGAAGCACAGATGTCCAGAACCATCCAGGGCTTTAGGTGGTTCTGGCCATTTTATGGCTTACTTGTCAATTTGCCTTTAGCATGTTGTGATGATAATATTACATTAAAATGCCACTGTTCCCTGAGAACTCTGCCTACCTTTTGCTCAGGTCTTTCTCGTGTATTTTCACATTTATGCCAAACTTACTTTGCAGGCTGAAATATATCTTTATTTTTATAGTATGTTGCCCCTGCTTCTAGCCTTAAAAGTCAATGCCTGTGATTAACAGTATTGGCACAAAATCCAGCTATGGGACTAATTGTGTGTATGAGAGCACTGTAAAGGCAGTGGTGGTGTACAAGTCTCAGTGAGATCAGACACAGCTTGGGATGTTGGCATTGTTGAGTACAAGATGGATCCAGTTGCCAAGTGGTTTGTTTCCATTTAAACCAGTTACCTAGGATACAGAAATTCCTTAGGAATAGCAAGCAGAAACAACCAAAATTCCCTTTTTCACAACCAGTCCTTCTCCAAAACAAACTTAAATTTTAAAAACTGTTCATTATCCAAAATCTGACAGCAGCTAAATCCTGTATTTTGTTACCAAACCCATTTATAATTCATTATAACTCCTTGTATTGCCTTTGACCTATCGACAAGTTAGATAGCTTTCCCTTAAAAATTTTTATATCTACTTCACATGCTTTAGGAATTTGCCATTTCCTTGGTATGGTGGAGGTACTTGGTCTCAGCCTCAAAATGAGTTTTTTAGTCATTTCAGCCATGCAAACTGAGAGTAGGAGCTATACTTGGACCGTGCCACTGGTGTTTCCTCAAAATAAAAAGTTCTTTACACTTGTAAATGCTATGCTCTGGGTTGGCCAAGATCCAGGTCTTCCTGGAAGCAGGCAAGCCTGTCAAATCCAAGAGCAGCACTATGTCCTTTGTTCTTGACATATGTATCTGAACATGTGCTGCTGGACATGTTTCCATTTGTGGTTTTTTAGGATACTTCAGACTTAAAGCGATTTAGGATGCTGGGTGCTTCAAGAAGAGCATTTGAGCTGCCAAAGTGCTTCTGAGCTGCTAAAGCATTTTAAAGCTCAGTACTAAAGCGATTTAGTGCTGAACTAAACTTTACAGCAGCTCAAAAAATAGATGGCAACTGGGATGATGGTATTTGCCATATTGTATTGATCCAGTGAGCCATTTAGGTGGTTTTCCATCACAGATGAGTGACTGTGTATTAAATACTCTAGAAAACCAAGCTGCAAAGTTAAACTGTGCTAACCTCCTTACAGCCTGGCCTCTGGTGCACCTCACTAGAGAATATAAAGCTGCAAAGCAACCAGCAGAGGTGCAGATACACATAATGGAAAAAATGGGAGATTTTAAACATTTTATTATAGTAATTTTTTAAAAAAATATGTAAAAGCTACTATTAATACTAACAAAGGTTTGTCTGTCAGATGACTGACAAGCTGTACCACTTTTGCTTTTTAGGAACTGCCATAATTCTTCAATTCCATGTTTTAATCACAGTTGTGAATGCACTTCATTCTGGGGAAGCTGTCCCTGTGTGGGGGAAAAGATGTTCAAGTAAGACTTTTCTTTATCAGGCCTACCTAGAACTTCTATACTCTCCACTAAAATCATACCTGTGACTGAAATTATAGATACAACCTTAAAGTGTAGAATCACGGAAAACCTAGCGGGAAGGGACCCATCTATTCTGACCCAAATCTACCACCACACCATAGGGTTGCTAGATTTCTGTCAGAACAGGCATGGTATATATCAACAATCAAATGGCAGTAAGTGTGCTTATAAACCAGTAGCATCAGTATTACTGTGGTATTCTCTGTATAGTTTGTGCAGTTCCCAAAACAAAACTGGATTTTATGTTGGATGTGAAGTATGTTAAACTGTCGGTTGACAGGTAGTCTCTCACACTGCCTCCTTTCAGAGCTGAAGCAGAAACTGTTTAAGAACTTAAAATCCTTATTTTAAAAAGTGATGTTTACTTTTAATGCATTTTCACTCAGTGCAGGGTACCAAATACACAGCACCCAAAGTGGAGTTGATCTGTGTTTGATAGATTGTTATCTATTAGATGACTAAGATGCATAGAGCATCACTTCAGGCAACATTTATTACTTCAGGCAATGTGCATCATGTAAGCAGCTTATCTCTGCAAAGGTAGATTAAGTGGTCTGTTGGCTTGAGATGGAAAAGATATAGTATTGAAAAAATCATGGAATAACATGACTTGAAAGTTCATTGGTATCTTCTTTCACTAAAACTGTAGCTTACTGTTTCTGCCGACCTGGTTTTTGAATCATCATGAGCCAAAAGGAAGGTTTGATTTCTTAATGAAGTTTTTGCTGGAGTTGCTTCATGAAGTCATTCTGGTTTGGTTTTGGTTTTGGGTTGTTTTTTGTTGTTTTTTTTTATTGGTGTGCCAGTCAATCCTATCTAGCTTATCTTTGATTTCTTCTCAGATACATAAAACCAACTCTGGTATCTAGTAAAAATGTTGAGATGTTATTTCCACCAGAATTCTAATCTACTTTCCCAAGTTGAATGGCAGAATATCAGTCTGGTTTAAATTTACCTTAAAGGACACATTTTATATGTATGTGTTACCTGCATTAAATAACTTATTTCCCTGAATTTCTTGTTCAGGGAGGTTTCCAATTGATCAGGTAGGATAAATAGATAGCTGCTTAACCTAATATAAAGTCTTGTATGCAACTGTGTCAGGAGGAGATACTGAACTTGACTGATCTACGTTATTCCATTTGGAAAAATAACATTTTTGATTACTTAGCTGGGGTTCTGACTTCCAGGTCAAATTTACGGTACTCGAGGTTCATACTATTTTCATAACTAGCATATTGGAAACCATCATCAGCAAAAAATATATCTCCAAGGGAACAGGGAAAGTATACTTCTGATGGATATATTAACTGGGATTTGAGAGTAGCTCAAACTCTTGCAGCAAGGTTCATATGAATTCATACACACCAGCTGTCCAGCGTTACCTTCATATCTGGCTCTTCTCTGATCCTATTGCACAAATCCTGGCTGTACAGCACATTACAGGGATGAAGACAAGTTAATCTCTACCTTTAGAGTCTTACCCTTAGCAAACCCTTCTTGGCAGCAGGCAGAACCACTCACCCAGTACTAATTCTGTCTCAATTTATTAGATGAGAAGTGGCAAGACACTAACTTCATGAACCAGAAGCATTTGCAGATCTAATCATGCTATATGCAATTTCAAAATGTCTGCAGCAGTCTATGTGTCTATTAATTGCACTGGCAAAATACAGTGTAGTATACTAAGTTATGTATAATATAGACTTGTTGGAAGACATTGGGGTTTTTTTTAGTTAAATGCATTAAGATTTCAATAGCTAATACTATTTTTATTTACATAAAACACATGGAATTAGCATTTTTTTTAAAAGCAACATTTAGTATACCTTTGCCGTGGCTCCACAGACTGTTTGGAAGAAGCTGAGTATTGTTTAAAATCCTCAGGTAAATCTGTGTCAGAGAAATCAGTTAAGCATAATATAAATATGTATACATGCTTATGAGTGAAATACATGAATAAACTCATACATTGTCTCATTTCCATTAGCTCCCTTCTCAGAAAAAGCTCTCCTGATCACTTGAGAAATCAGGTGGTGTTTTAAAAAATAGATAGACATTCCAGTTAACAACATTAGAATATTAATAATATTGTAGTATCCAGGGTTTGTGCCCTAAACCTGTGCTAAGAGTCATAAAGCTAGAGATTGTACTTATTCAAGAACCCACAGTCAGCAAAATAAATGACTTTTGGAAAGCAAGAAAGCAATTATACCAACATTATGTCATACAGGAGCATGAAATACATCTTAATTGGGCTAAGGTACCATTGGAGAGGCTGTAGGGCTAAATTCTAATCCTAGATACGTGGGCACAGACTGCTCAGAGACTGAGATTAGAGCATAATCCTAAAACTGGATTGAGAACAATACATTCCCTAAAGAAAGGAAAATAACTATTTATACTGTATGTCCACTAGTAGAGTTTGCATTGCATGCCTTTACACTGAAATGAAGACATGAATGTTTTACCGCTCTTGCAAGACTGCAAGCAGCAAGTTTTTTTTGTAAACACTGGTTTCAGGAAGAAATGAAGACTTAGTATTGGCAAACTCAGTCTTTCAGGAACCCAGTTAGGTTCATAATGGAAGTTCATCTTTTTCCTCACTGGAATGTCTGGGGGCAAGGGGAAACTTATTCCTGTGTGCCACTAAGACAACAGTCAGCCTGATGCATTGACTAAAACCAAAGGTGGAGATGCATTATGCTGAGCACAAACACACGGCAAGAGCCCTCAAAGCCTACAGATGGTGAAGGAAAAAGAAGCAGACCTGCCATGCAACATGGCATTGGAAGCATATAGATACAGGGCAGTAAGCAGCTGAGGTGGGAATTGTGCTTAGTTCTTCATCCTCTCAGCTCAGTGCTGTAGCCACAGGGCTGGTTTCTGCAGAACAGTAGTGCTAATGTTATTCATTTGTTATTTGTGGCAGCACCCAAAGGCTCCAGCTGTGACCACAGCGAGTGCTTTAACTATGCCTTTTAAAAACCTTAAGTCGAATAACTAAGCAAGGACTAACAAAAATAGTAGTTGTAGCAGAGAAAGCATGTGCATGCACAGATGTGCATAACACTGTACACCCACCCTGTATCCTGACAAACTGGTACATGGAGAAGTGGTTTACAAGGGATGGGTTCTCTATTACATTGGTTATATACACAGAGATAGAAGCATCATGTAATTTTTTTTCCTTGTGGATTTATTTCATAATTAGGGATGACATTTGAAACATTATCTTCTTGTCTGATACTTTTAGAAGCCTGAAAATTGCAAAGTGTGGCATAAGTGGGATCAGTTAAAGGGAAACTAAATTATTTTCTTACTTTTTAAGTACTTAAAAATCCTTTTTTTTTTTTTTTTTTAAATACTGGAAATAGAAGTCTTGGGATGGAAAGCTTTCTGATGATCGGAAAGCGATACTGGTATTTCCAAATGAAATGCAGTTGAATTTTCATGGCATTTGTGTCTCTTTAAGATGAAATACTAGTGCAAATGACAACACTCCCAGTTCCAAAAGAAACCAGGTAGTGGAAAGAGGAACATGTTTTAGGAAGGCTATTTAAAGCTATCTATATTTAACAACTCTTACTTAGTTAAAGCTCACTTAGTTAGCCAGTGAAGTCAGCCAGAAACTTCACTGGCTAACTAAGAGTTTGAATCTAGAAAACTTGTACTGAATCCTCAGTACCTCCCTGCTTCAGTTAGGATATTAAATATTGCAGCAGTATCCCTCAGACTTCCCAAAATCCTCTAATAAAACAGAAAACTGTATTTGATCTCTCTTATACCACTAAGGTAAAATGGGATGGTGTGGGGTTTTATCATTAATTGTTTCAGGTTAGCTTGCTTTATTACAAAGCCAAAGACAGCACACACTCATCTTAAAAAACATTTACAGGTATGTTAAATATATATCTAAATCACAGATATCAGATACTAAAACCACTGTTATTTTCCAAACTCATATGAAGTCACAAGTTCTAATACAAACCTTTTCCCCTTGTGAGATTAACCTGTGGAATTACAAACCCAATCCTGTAAACAGACTCAGAAATCAGTAATTTGAACAGACTGAACATATTCAGCCCCAGTTTGAAGGATCAGATCATGATAAAATATTTAAGTTAGGATTTCCCCTCTGTCTCGCTCTTTCCAAATCTCTGGGGCACTGGGGAGATAATGGAAATTCACATACTCTGTAGCCGAGGATCTTGCCATTTTAGCTCGAAAGGCAATAAAACAGTGCCCAAGCTTTTCTCAGTTTACACTTAATATTCAGATAATAACAAGACATAAGGAACCCTCAACACATTATGATGTTATTTTTACAAAATACATCACAGTGCATACATTGGTGTTCCACAACAGTGCTAGCACCAGGGTTTGTTGCAATGACTATGCACACCAGCAAAATTTTAATCAGGTAAAACTTATGTAGGTACATCAGACTAAACCAGCCAAATATATGTGTGATGATAGCCTTAATTCTGATTGCACGCTGGTTTAGAAAATCCAGTGTTCCAGGAAGTATCCATAAAATATTGAGGTTTTTCTGTTGTACTTTAAAAAGGTAAACACAAAGATTAAGCTATATTATTAACAACCAGTGAAATCTTATAAGTATTTTGTTAGTTAGACAAGACAATGGGACACTTGTGCATATATATTAAGCAACTCAATCTGTATCCAAAGTTTTCCAGAAAAACGCTGAATACACAATTACAAGCCTTCCTAAAGTAAAATCCTCCATTTGTGAAATAGATCTTTAAATGTTTCTAAAATTATCAAGTTTGTCATAAAAAAAATACAGTAAGCAGGATTATTTACCCAGAAGAGTACATATAGCAGTTTGCTGAGAAATCAGAACTTCCTAACTTTACTCTCTGCAGTCCAGTGCTGCTTTTAAAGAAAAACACCATGAAGAAGTCTGCATTGATCTGCACTGTTTCTATTGTGAGATAAGACTTTCGTATCAAAATCTGAAAAGTCATACACCTCTTGGTATTGCTTAGCAGGTGTTGCACCACCATTTGTGTAAAAAACTAGCATGCTTTATTTTATGTATACTTACATCTATTGTGAAGACCTTAGTTTTGGGCAAAATGAAGACACCGTGAACATCCAGGAGTATGTGTCTTCACTGTAAGTCTTCCTTCCAAGCTGCCGCAGTAATGTGATTGGCAGCTTTTAAAACACATCAAGATTAACATGTCAAAAACTGCCTTAACTAACGCTGACTTTACTTTAAATACAATTTGAATTTATCTTGATTACCCCTCATCCCTGCTTCTAAGCCCTACCCACTCTGACATCACAAGCTCTTCTCCAATACCATCCCCTAACAAGGCTGTGAAAACATAATTACAAGAAGAGCACTACACTGATCTGATAAACCTATTTCACATTTAACCTGCTAAGCTGTTGTTAGCTTTTAAGATGCTTGATGCATTCACTTAAAATCTTCCTGTTCCAACAAGAAATATAAGAGAAGGTTAACAAGTTGCCTAGCTCTCACACACTGTGTTACCTATTTATGCTGATTTTTGGAGAGGGTTTAAATCTGACTGTTGGCAAACTGTTACCCCAGAACACTCTTATCCCAGAATTGTGTATCCAATTGGATTGGGGGGAACTAGAAGATGGAAATCCTGTTAAGCATATTGTGAGGCTAACACAGGGATCAGATGGTTATACTGCTCAAGCTGGCAATTTACTCTTTAATTCTCACTGCCAGTGAGTTAGCTCTCAGAGTGAATGCCTAGTAAACGGCAGATCTTAAAAATGCCGGGGAGTGCTTCTAATATCCATGTCAGCTGATGGACAGCAGGGTTGAAGTTTGTTAACCTCTTATTCACCTGCCTAATATTAATCAAGTACTTGCTGTAAGAACAAAAAATTGCCCCTTATCCTCTCAAATGCTCAAATGCTCTCAGTGCTTAAACCTAGAGAAAATGGACTCGTTCTCATGGAAGTGTTATTATTATCAAAGGGGTGTAATTCTGCTTCTCCTTACTGAAAACAAACTATTTTGTAATAATGTAACACAAAATACAGATATAATATCTAACGTGAGATTATTTTGGATTTTTTTTCAAGTGACTGACTATTTTTGTTGTAAATGCTATCATGGCTAATTTCTTGCTGTCTGGGCCTTCTTTATAAAGAAAAAAAATCACACCTAGAATTCTTGTTTAAAAATATATTTCAATACTTGGCTTTAAAAATAATTGTAGGACTTCCTTTAAAAAATAATTAGAAACCAGCTAAAATAACCTAAGAATAATTTTTATGACATTGTCCAAATTGTTGCATGTGTAGGCAGACAAGGAACTGAAGGAGCATTCTAGACTTAAAGGTAGTTTTCAGCTTGGGTTCAGTCTGCTTTGTCTGTAACTGCCTACAGAAACCTGTGACTTGAAATGTAATGAATAGATACAGTCTTGAAAAAAAATTACTCTGCTGGGATTTTTCGAGATTGTCTCAGTGAGGCTGAAGCAAATGCTTTGTAAATACAGGGTTGCCCAAATAAATTAGAAGTAAATTCTTGCATCAGCATCCATTTTTTGTCAGATGTTTTAGTCCATGTGAATCACACTTCAGGAAAACAACAAAAAGTTCAATACCAGGAAAAATTACTTCCTGAAGTAGAAGCAAGCCCAGCAATATGATAAGGATATATATTTATTTTTTCCTGTTTTACCTAACGAGGGAAGTTTGGAGAGAGAGCACACGACTTTCAGGACCCCTGGTATTTAGCCTTTGGTTTCTGGCACAGAAGCAGGATTGTTTTGTGCTGTAGTGACGTGTGACAACCACAATTCCTAAAGATGCTTTAATGGTTCCTCTCCAGAGAAGATCTAGTACTTCTTGACTGGATTTCACAGGCATCAGGCAGGGGTGTGTTTCAAATCATGCAGTGGTCTGCGTGTCACTCAGCAGTCAATACAAAAAATGGCAGAGTGGCAATGGAGGGAAAGAGTGACGTAGGAGACGAGTTATGAACAGAACAAAGTAATGTAGAGTGTATCAAATGGGCCTCAGTCTGTCAATTAGCATCACTGTTATCTGAGATGGTTTAGGACAGTGTAGTCCCACTTTATCCTGTGTGCAGAGAGGAATGTGTGAGTGGGGAAACACTGACACTCAGATTCCTCTGTCCAAAGGGGATAACTGTAGCCTGACAGCTCCCACTCGGTATCTGGTGTTTGTAATCTGAGCTACTGACACTAGATAAATGTTAATGCGAAAGATGGAGCTGAAGTCCACATCACCTTCTGTATGCTCTTACCCAGACTTACAGCTTGGGGTTACCTCTACGGCAAGCAGTGGAGAAGTCCCAAAACTGGGATTTGATCCATCCAGTATAGGATGCCTCAAGAGAGCATCATTTCATCATAGGCTACAAGGAATTGGAAGAACATTGCCAAAAAACCAACAGGTTTTGGCAGTTTATGTACTATTCTAAAGCTGAATTAAGAATGAGGAGACTCTTTCTCAATTAATTTCAAAAGCAATGTAAACTACATCACACCTTTTACAATTTTTGAAGTACCAGAGTGGGTTATCACTGTGAATTCAGCTCCATGCACTAAGGTAGATATCGCGTTAATGTTGTCACTAGACTTTTTGTCAGCACTGATTTGGGTCAGAACTTCCTTTGTTCCCTTTTGACAAAATCAATGGCTCAGATAATGGGATTTTATCTCCAGATATGTAAGGCAAAAAATTGTATTAGACCATTTTATTGCAAGTTCAAAAATTATGTTGTTTGCCAAAATGTAATGCTGGAATGGATTTGTACAAGTAGAAGAGAACCTGCTAAACTAGAGTCTAAGCAGGTTTTAATCCACTGTTTCTGAACACTGTCACAAGTGAGGAATCTGTGAGTGATAATCCTAATGTCAAGCAAGATACACTTGAGTGGAGACTTATTTCTGTATACTGGAGTGAACCAGACTGATACAGAACTTGGTAAATGACTTATCACAGATCACCCCATCTTTTTCCAAAATGAAATCTGTGTTCAGGCTAATCAAATTCTTTAGCTAAACCTCACTTCATTCCAGGTTTCCCCCAAAAGGTCTAAATCAGGAGTGCCACAAGCACAAGTATGGAAAGGGTGGTCTGATGGATGGGTTAGGAAGTCTGTCACTGGTAGACTGGAAATTGCAAGAATGAGCTTGAACAAGAAGTGGTGTTCTGGATTCTAGAGTTCTGGGCGTAGAAACAACCACCAGACTATACAGTGACACAGCTGGCTTAGAAACACACAGGATCTTGCCTTTGGGTCTACTCACAAGAAACTGAAAAGTAACCAGAGAAGGGAATGGGCAAAGCTGTGTGTCAGTGCCACTGTAATCTTCTGATGTCCTGGGTATGCAGAATGTCCTTTAAGCTTTACTACTCCTTAGGAGTTTTTTTTTTCCCCCAATCCTCAGCCTTTTGCTTGGTTGCAGGGTAGGTGCTCTAGTTCCTGCCTGAGTTGCAAGACATGCTGAAGAGGGAAGTGCCCAACTTTGTTCATCTTTACTAAATACATACTGACAAGGTCAGCAAATACTCACTGGAAAGGTAACAGGTTGCAACACAAGTGGCTGTTCAATGGGAAAGCATTACATTTACCACAGCTCTTGAGAGAAGTTTGGAGAGACTAGGTTGTTTACACAGCTGTCCCATTCCCAGTAGAAATCTGAGAATTAATCAGAGAGAACTGGACCCAAATAGGGACAAAGCTGAAGCTACTAAATTTTACTTAGCGTGGCTGATCTCAATTTAAAAGCCAATGAGTGACTGTGAGAGATTAAATACTGCTAACCATGAAGTTCCTTTGAAAATTAAATTGACCAAGAATTGTATGTTGGAAGATGACTGGGTTTATGTGTCCCTGAATCAAAATGGTTGGAAAGGTCTGGATTTAAAACTGTACAAGTTGAATTTTTAAATGTTCAGGTAACGGTATCAAACAAGACTGAGATGTTTTGGTCAAAACTGTCAAACTGGCCACATGCTGAAAGAGCAAATCAGTTGGTAAAATTATATTACCATTTCCATGCACACACACACCAGAGGTAACGGAAGCCGCACTCTGCCATGTTGGTGTCATCTATAGAATTTCACTCTGGATGTGCCTTTTTACATTGGAGTAATAATTAACAAAGCAAATGACAATATACCACTTATTATCTTTAATTGAACCATTTTAGGCCAGACATGTTTTCATATTTGCTTGTTTGGCGATTTTTTCATTAGCCTGTGTATGTATTTAAGGTATTTTTGGATGTGGAAAGGCAAATTATGACTGCGCTGCTATCACATTAAAAAAAACCTGTTGAGTAAATGCTCTTTTTTTTTTTTTTTTTTTTAACTAACTTTTGAAATAACAGCTAGAAATATAGGGACTCAGATGCTGTCATTTAGGATGAACCTAAAAATGCTTTATAACCAGCTCATCCCCATAAAGTTGCGCTTTCTGGAAACACATATTCAGGTTGAAGTTCCACAGAAGGCAATGGGGAGTTTTGCTGAACTATCCAGACCCATTGTACCAGATGGTACCATATGGAAGTAACACTGATCCTTGGACTCTGTTGATTTTTAATTAGGTTTCTAGTAATTAATATAGTTTGCAGGCCTTGCATGAACTCTGCAGGTTACCCATTCACGTAAATGATTAACTGGAAAGGGATTAATTCTGGCATAAGTTCAACCAAAAAGAATTTTCCAGCCTGAAAATCTTCTCTATCAGACTAATATGTTGTAATAGAGAATTAAACATTGTTCGTATTTGTGTAGCTCCATTTAAGAAAGTGTAAGTCATTATCAGAGTGTGAAAAATATCTGCATTGTGGAAATAAATACACATTTGCAGTGATGGATCTATTAGTCATGCTTTTTATGGAAATCAACATGCCTATTCCATATGACAGAATAGCTGGGAAAATCTACTTATCATTGCTATTATTTTGGCTTTTAAAAAAAGAATATATTTTAGAATTCTACAGTTCATGTCTAGCAGCTCGTACTGGTATATGCAGGGCTGAAATTCTTATAACTATAAATCAGGGGCAGCCATACATCTCTGTTCGCAACCTGTTCGTTCAGCACATGCACTTGCTGGATTGTCCTGCCAAGTGTGCAACCCTTTCAGCTCGGGCAGAGCCTGCCTTTGCATGCTAGCACCACAGTTTCATAACGTTAATTTTTGTTACATTTTAAAGAGTAGAAGTACAGTGAAACGTCAAAATGTTCCTCAAACTTTCCACCCATGAAAAGTCTGAGTTTAGGGGACTGTATAAGGTCACTCGGAGGCATATGCGTTTCTGAATGCAAGGTTTTAGCTGTTTCCCTATGTTCTCAGTGCCTCTTCAAACCCCTTCTGTGATCCATCTATGGTTGTACATAAATACAGAATTGAGGGAGTTGGATTTAGTTTTCATAACGCAGTCAAATGTGTTTTAAACAGCTGCCTCAGGAACTACTGTAGGCTGATGGGCTATTAAAATCAGAAGGTGGAATATTTATTTTGTGGGAAATGATGGGGATACTTGAATACTTTGGACCAAATTGAATCCTCAGGCATGCATATATCTCAGTGTAGGGAAGTCTGGAATTAATTTGCTCCAGGGAAATATTTCTATGTGGCACAATAATTTTTGAGAGTATAAAAATGTGTGGAAAATAGTGTTTATCCAGGTGGCAGCACACTGTTGAACTCTACCTGGAAGCCTAAGCTATGCTTCCCAGCCTAGGTTCTGCAGAGCACTTCCCAATAGTGAGTGCAGCTGCATCTATTCATTCATCCTTGGGGAACTGTCTTTCCAGCCCATCTTGTGTGCAGTCTCTTCTGAAGGATTTTGTGTAGACCTAAAGCTGCTCTGTGAATTGCCTGGATGTAAAGAGAGTCAACATCAAATTAGATACAGATGTTGTGGCACTAGCAACATACCACCAGTGCCAGCTGAAGGCTTCTCAGCTATGTAAGCACGTCTGAATTTTGCTGCCTCACTTACAAAGGCTTAGAACTGGGTCAGAAGATGGAGGGATGAGAGAGAGGATGGGGAGAGCTGTGGAGGGTATGGTTTGATGTACGTGGCTGGGCAAGATGAGGGCAGGGAACCTGGTGCTGCAGCAGGCCACTCTTCCCCTATCCTGACTCAGCAGCAGCTCCTGGCACATGTATTCTGAGTCAGCACAGCCCAAGAGCAAGTCACCTGGCACTGGCAATGTCAGACACAGGGCAATAAGTGTTTTTCCACCCCCAGCAATTTCTTGGCCCATGCAACTGCCTGCTTCACCTAGGCAGCCTGCAACAAATTGAGCCAAGCAAGAGAAGCCCATGGAGGCTGCTGCAGGCAGTGGCAATCACACAGAAAGGAGAAACGCAGCAGCAGAGATGCATGCTAAGGAAAGAGAGAATGAATAACATGGCAGTGATTCAGTCTCCTTTTCCCACAGAGAGAACAGCGGCCTCACTAGGTGTGAGCAAAGCAGGGGAAGGGAACTGCCTTAGAAGCAAACAAGGGTCAGTGTGTTCCTACATGCTGCAGGACTCGGAATATTAAATATTCCTAGCAGATAAATATCCAAATCATTGCATTCTATATAAATATTGGACCAAGCGCCTCCCTGGTATAGCTGCAATGATTGTGTGACAGCAAGGATGGGTTTAGTCCAGTGTGTTTAGATTCTGTATTATTTTAACCATGTACTTCGGGTTTTGTTTTCCTTTAATGGATAATAAGGGCCCTCCAAAACAGAGTTGCTACTTTGCTTGGGTTTCATCAAAAGAGACACCACTAAAGGGAGAGGAAATCCCCAAAATGATACTCAGTGATTAAGTACATAGAATATAGGATTTCAGTGTTTGCAAATCCTTTTTTTCAAATGAACTTGTGGCACTAATCCTCTAATGGCATTATTTCTTTGGAATATATGCCGGATTAAGGAGTCACAATGAGGCAAAGTACAAAAATCCACATTAATCTCTCACTGGGGAATGCTGTGTGGGATGCACCTTTAACTATGTTGTTCCAAAATTGGTTCTGTTCCTAACCTTGCCCCAGGTCTGCACAGAGGGAAGAGTAGATATAAACAAGTGTGACACTGAGCACTTGGCAGATGGTCACAAACCATTTAACTGGATAGAAAGGGGAAGGCGTTTATTATTTTTAAACTCCAAAAGCTAAGCCTGTCCTGTGCTGCCCATGACGTACTGCCAGAAGCAGATGCACAGGTCTGCAAGGCAGGAGCAGGACACATGTTCAGAAGGATGCCCTGGGGGAGACAGCAACCGACACAGCAAGGCCCAGTCTATCTGCTAACAGGGGCATGGCTTGGCCTGGCTGTCAAGATATATTGCATATTCACAGCACAGCCTGGATCTGTTGCAAAGTAATGTTTCAGCCCAGCGCAGCCACCTCACTCCAGTTATGCTGCTTTGTTTTGGGATAATCCTGCTGTCCCCTCTTCCCTCATAGATACTGTAAAAAAGATAAAGATTTGCTTTCTAGGAAGAGGAAACTAGGTCACTGCAAAACTATAAAACTACCTTTCCCTTCTCACCGGATTACAGGATGCTGTCGTGGTGCCATGAGGTATTTTCACTATCGTTCAGCAGCTTAAAACAGTGAAAGAATTTCTGAATGGGCAACACATCACCTAATATACTGATGCCAGAGCATCCACGTTAGTCCAGCCTAACCACTGTAATTGGTGTTTAACATGCTTAAGGGTTTCTCCCGTTCCAGGGAGTGGAGTTTATGGAGTGGAGACACATCGAGTGTCTTGGGCCAGCAGAGCCTGGCGCACATTCACAAATATGGGTTGCTTTGCGTCTTGTTTCATCCCTGGCTGCTCTGTTAATCACAAGAAGTGGAAAAGAGCTGTCGAATTCAATGAGGTCCTTACCATCAGAGATGCTTCGGATTTTCAGTAGTCTGCATAGCTGAGATTCCTGAACACTGTGAGGTGAATTAGCACACAGGGAGGTGATCTTTCCCAGTGGATGCAGGTCTGTAGTGAGATGCTGTTTTCAGAAACAGGGACAGAACAGCCTCTGCTGGTGTCAAAAACCCCTAAAACCAACTTGGAGATCCTTTCTGCTTGGGAATATGAATGTGTCCTGCATTTCTTCAGGGAAAGATGGTTCATCACAGTGATTTTGCACATTTTTTTTCTACTGTAAATGTTTCCTAGCATGGTACTTCTCATGGGCAGGAGGATTTTCCTGATATTTTTTTCTCTTAATCTTATCCTATTTGGTCATAGCAGCACCCTGTGCCTCATTCCACCCTGTCTGAATCACTTGTACACTGACACACTGAGTCAAGCCTGTCCTTGTGGCTGGTGCCTGCTCAGCTACTTTCAAAGCAGTCATTAGTTTTGTTTACCAGCTTTATCATTCCCCACCAAAAGCACTCCAGTTTGCATATGTCTTTAGTGTATACATATCGGTGGATCGTCCCTTGTATTTAAGGAAGCATAAATTATACTGCAACAGTGCAGACAAAGGTGAGCAGGTAATAAGGGAAACGGAATTTGCTGCATCAGGGGAGACAAGAAGAGTTTGCTTGGTTTAGCTTACAAAAGTGAAGACCTCATAGATTAAAAATAATCATCAAAATGAAAGAGATTCAGCATAGCCAGCCATGAGTATGTTTAAATTAGAAATTGTAACATTTGCCATCACGGAGATCAGATTCCAGGGCAGACAGACAAAAAAAAGTGTGGTGAAGTCTGATGTATGCACACGATGTATCAAATGATTGCGTTGTAATGTGTCATACTGTTGCCCACAAGCAGGTTGTGTGGGATGATGCAGTATGACCTCTCTTCTCATGTCTCCTTGCCCTGAAATGAACAGGAGTGCGCTAGTCTTCTGCATTCCTTTTTCTTACTGAACTATGCAACATCCTGCTGACAGCATGGCTTTGCTCAGCCTCCAGCAGTATCTCTGACCAGTATGGACAAAAGGGGTGGGAAAACAAAGAGCTTTTCTTCAGGTAGTCCTGTAACCTGATCTATAAGGTGACTCAGCCTCTTTTAACAACAGCTGTTTCAGAGCCATGCAGTGGTTAGGTGCGGTACTGAAGGCTGTGCTGCCACTTCCTGATTTCTGCCTTGTGAGGGGTCTGAGCTGTGGTATGATCAGAGCACTTAAATGGACTTGCCAAACTCCCCCAAAAAAAGACAGGCCAGGGACAGCGAGCTGACAGCAGAAGACAGTGCAGGGGAACAGAGGCATCAGGGAAGAGCCCACAAACCCCTTGTGCAGAGCTGCTGCTATCAAACTGATGAAGACAGAAACTCTTGAAAGAAAACTATGTGGAAAGTCCTATTAGGGAAAAAAGTGAGGTTTTGTTTGCATATTATGGCTTTCTTCTCCTGCAAGCCCTGAAAGCGCTGTAAAACCTGAAAGAGATCCTCAAGTGTAACAATGGAAAAGACAGGTATGTTTCTTTACCTCTTTATAATAATACCTCTCCACAGCACGAAAGCACAGCCAGAGTAACCAGCATTGCTTTCCAGCTCAGTAAATGTGCATATATGCCTATGTGCATTGTTTTGTATAATTTTTGTACTTATAAGAAATACTGCTGTGACAGGCTATTAAGAGCAGGACTTTAAACAATGCACCAGCTTTTTGTAAGTGCTCTGCCCATGAACACTTGTATTATGGCAGGTAACTTCCAATACAATATGAAAATTTACATACATATATATATATATCTCAGTATGTATACCCGCATTTATGTATACACACACATGCAATAAAGGTATGTTTATATAAAAACTGCATTTGCTTTATATTGACATTTTCCCCGACCCAGCTTTTGCTATAATAATGTGAAAACTATCTGTGCCAGTCATAGGGTTTCTGATACTTCTTCACGTGTTTTGTTTTTCTGGGAAGTTGATGCCAGTGACATTCTATACAACTGACGATTATTAAGATGATCAAGGTCATGCACTCTATGGATGACAGCAAATTGTGGAATGAGTTCTGTGTGTGAGGCTGTATGGGGGAAGTCGGGGGGGAGCCTGTGGGAGTACACAAATCCATTCACAAGCTCTGGTCTGTTGCAGGATTGAGGTCTGAGCATGGGTCATTCCCCCTACGGTCAACGGCACACAGTAGGACTTATACATATCTTTTCTACATAGTCTTGACAAAACAAAAGTCAATGAATGCCTGCTTAGTTTTTACAACTGCTCCAGTAATAGCATGTGTGTGCAGGTGAATGCTAGACTTAAAACTAAAGAAAGAGCATTAAAGTAATGTTTAGAGAAAACCAAAGCAGCTTCAGAATCTCCAGATGATGCTATAGCTTGTGTAGCATAAACAGAAATGAGGAAAGACTGTGTAAATTGTAGAGTCAAACTTTACCTGTGAATTAGTCACTGAAACTGAGGTCACTAGTACTGAACTGGTCCGAACAAGCTATCTGGGGGGGCTTGTTTTCTTCCAGCAGTGGCACACTCCCAGTGTTCATAGCTATGATACCTGGCTGGTTTTAGCACTATTACTTTAGCTTTGCTCTAAGGTTAATGGAGTTTTGTTTGCATGTTCCACCCTGAGCTTGGGAGCATGTGACATTATTCAGGCAAGGATGTCCTTGTACTCCCTGATGCACACCACCTCTTCTCACCTTCCTGACTGGCCTTTGCTGTGAAGAATCACTTTGGTGTCAAACTTGACCCTCAGAACGGGGATATCTCAGCCTTCCTTCTTTAATGTGGCCACAAGACTGTGAACCAATCCTGGGGATTAAGTGACAGGGGAAGCAGCAGGTTAGCCTGCTTCAGTGCTCAGTGGCCAGGTGAGGTGGCCTTAGGGACAGTCTGCATTAACAAGGCAGCAGGGAGTGGTACTTGTACCATTGAGAACTAGGACCACTGACTGCTGTGCTAATACTGAGCATTAACAGTTCCTTTTGAATGAGGAAAAATTAATTCAGAGTCTGGTCTACTTAACAGTGGTTTTCTGATATTAGCATGGAGGGAATGGTAGGAAATTCTCGATGTTACTAAAACTAATTCTTTCTATGTCTGCTTATCTCCTGAAAGATGACGTGCAGAGCTGCCAAGATAAGCATGAGGAAGCCATCACAGAGAGTTCCCCATTTGACTTTGTTATAAAACGGTTCCAAGGGAAGGGGTCGTCTCCTGGAAAAAGAAAAGAGCAGCCTTCAGCTATTAGAAAATTCTTCAGGGGCTTTGACTTTGGGAAATCTGAAGGCAAGGACAGAAGGGAAATCAAAGAACCAGAAATAAACCACTCTGAAGCTGGTGATCAGAGTGAGAAGCAAGATCTCTCTGTAGAAGGTAATGCTGGTACAGTAGCGAAATACATGTGCATGTGTATATATTTTAATTTCATAGAAAATTAGTTGCTTTTTTTGCTAGCCAAAATCCTGTATTTTGCTGCCTACAGTTTAGCCTTTAGACAGGATTTGCTTCTGACTGGAACATTATCAAGTATGTACCCTCTAATTTGATAGGTGCCAAGCAAGGAGTAAGATCCAGGTTGCTGAGGAGGGATAAAACTTTTGGGTCCCCTCTTCCTTGATCTCCAGTGTGAGAGGTCAGCGCTGGAGTCAGCTCTTTAGTTGCAGAACTTACTTGGTTTCAAAGTCAAGCTTTGAGCAGTAGCTTGGCTTGTATTTAAGGTCAGTTCTCTGTCCACCCTGCTGCTAAAGCAATCTGAAGACGACGAGAGCAGATGTTTCCTACCACTTGACACTGGTGAGGGGGAGGGGAAGGGAATAGAAATTCATCATGTATGTTATTTTGCACACATAAGCATAATCTTTACATCCACACCAGAGGAAATGAAGCTATTTTTAAAAAGGAGGTGGAAGGTGAGGCTTAGAACCCCATCCTTTGTCCTAAGAGTTTTGGGTAGGTTCGGGAAAACAACGGGAGGACAGCTACTGAGAGTAGGATTGTGATTTTGTGTGATTTTTGGCTGCTTTCTTCCAGCTATAGGCATTAGATGAAATTGCTAACTTGTTAAAGAGTTTAGCAATAAACGTAAATGCAATTTTCCTTGCTGTACAAACTGCATGGAAGAAGCAGCTAAGTGGGGGATGCTTTGCAAAGCCAAAAAAAGCAGGAACTGCCTTACATCATGTCTGAAAATGAACATAGTCTGTCACGAAGGAAGCAGCAGGTTCACCACACAATTGCAGGGCTACTTGGTGCTAACAGATCAAGTACAGACTGAATTGCAGCAGTGTGGCTACAGTGCAGGCACACGGAGCTGGTTATACAGCTTGTGCATCCAGAATAGCTGCAGTTCCGAGTTTGCAGTGAATTTCATGTCCTTGAACTGGCGGTGCAAGCATCCAAAGTCACTGGCATAAGGTAGCATGGAGATGTGCAACATCTCGCTCTGCATCAGGAGCTTTGTACTGATCTGATCTATAGTGATCTTATCACTCAAGTTATTGGTCCACACTGATCAACAACAGACCCTGGTTTAGTGACAGATTTAGTTCATTTCTCTTCACCTGACAGCCACAGACAGGTTTTACACGTCGTGTTGGTAGCAGAGGTAACCAGAGCCCTGTTTCTTTGTTACTCAGATGGACTTTCACATCTCATTTCTGCAGCGGAGTCACCATCTGGTGAGCAGAGATTTATCCAGTTCATGCAGAAACTGGGAAAGGAACCCAACAGCAAGAATCTGGATGTAAATAATTGTGCTTTAAGTGCAGCAGATGTAACAGAGCTGGGTAAACACACGTTTTATTCAACTAGACGTTTCATACCTTTAATTTTTATTTGCCTGTTCAGTTATTCACTCTCCTCTTTTCCCTTCCCTGTCTTTTATACAGGCCTTTTTTTATTTAACATTTCAGCTGGTGGTCCCAGAGAAATGTTAATTAATAAATTATATAAATTATGTAATATACATAAATATACAGGCAGATGATTGAAGCAGATTAATGTCCTTACACTCAAACTAAAGATAAGAAAACTGAGGTACAAATTAATCATGGCTTGATAATGCTGTATTGGTTGTAGAAAGCATCTCTGTATTAAGATGTGTTGACATCCAGGGTGTGCCAATAACATGCAAAGAGAATACACTATTTCTTTTGGTGTTTTTTTTTTTTTTTCTTTTTACAGCTTCTCTACTGCCATTTCTTCCAGATCTGGAAGAGATCAGCCTGTCCTGGAATGGTTCTGTTGGTGGGAATCTGAAAGCTCTCACTGTTCATCTTCATCATGTGAACTTGTTAAAAGTCCTTCGACTTAACAACTGCAGGCTGACAGCTGAGGATGTCACCTCCTTAGGTACAGGATTTCATTTGCATTTACTTCCAGACAGCTTGGGTCTAATGTAATCCATCTCATCTCTTCCTACATCCTACTCCTGCTGCTTGCACACTGGGCAATGTGAACTCCCGCTGTGACAGTAGAAAGAACTTGGGCTTATGAATGACCTTATACACTTGAGTAGATCTGCTGAGTTCATTCCTCAGGGTATGAAGCTTTCGTGTTCAGAAGGGAACAGAATTCAGTCCTATTTGCAGGAAAGCATGCTTTCAGTTTGGTTTAGTATTTCTTTGACTAGGTTTGATATCTAATGGTAGACAGCAGAACTGAAACAGTCAGTCATAACAGGGTCAGCTTAGGTCTTCGTGCTGCAGGACAGATGAGGATGAGTGCTCATCACAAAAGATGATGGTCTTTTGGAGGAGATAAAACCAAAAGAGCTGCCTTGGAGCTTTACGACTTGTTTTTGCAAGTCTGGGAGAAGCTTATTTCTCTGTGTACTTTTTTGTTTGGAGTACCTGCAACCCTGCTTTCTGCAAAACATGAGATTTAAAGGTTTTAAAGGTGGTGTTATGTGCTCAGATTCTGATGCTAAGTTACTTACCTCTGGGTCTGGAGTTTACTCGGGTGAGTCTGTGATATGGATCTAGAAGGGCAAACTCAATCAACTAGGAATTATAAAAACTACTGCTTATTTTGCAAATTCTAAAAACCACTCTGAGTTATAAAGCTGGGGGTTATGTCATTCATATCCAGGCTTTTTCCAGGAAAGCTTCAGAAATAAAATTATATATATGGTGGTAGCTCAAAAGTCAATCATGCTATCTGGCGAGGAGGAAAAATGCATCTTTACAAAAGCTGGTGAAAATAATTGGTCTGTTTCTCATGAGGGTAAAATCATGTTTCATTTCCTATTTTTTTTTTTCAAATTTATTTCATTATTTTTCAAACCTTTTTCTCATACTTCTTTTTTTCTCTTCATTTTTATTGGTTATATTTCAAATGTATTTATTCTGCCTGTTCTTCTGTGCTGTTTCTTTTCCCCTTCTGGCTTAGCCTCTGCTGAGACAGACAGAAAACTCATCGTAGGACTTGAATTTGCCATCAAAATGTGATGCCCTTGACGTGTGGAATAGCAACAGTCTGTTTGCATTGATTTTGCCTGCGATTTTGGAAATAGCATGTATATTTAGGCCAATATGCCTGTCTATGTCCACATCTATCTGTGGAAATGTGGCCACATGTAGCACATTCTGCTTAGAAATCAATGCTGCAAATATAACCGTAATATTAACCTCTCCTGTGTGATTGCTCAGAGCTGGGACTGTGAGAGTTGGTAGGAAGCCATTCCTGGAGTTAGTCCTTTATTTATCTTCTGGGTGGAAAATGTGTCTGGCATGCTAGTTCCCATGTCAAACAGACACAGGCTATGCTGCAAAGGCAAACTTCTCAACCGTGGAGCATTGCTCAGTATTCAAGATTGAGGCATTATGTTAAAATAAATGCAAAAATGGAAGTTAAGGAATGTCCTTTTCTCTCAAACCTCAATATTCACTCTACAACAACAGAAATAATTGTATTTCTATTATGAATATTTTGTGAATAATTAATTATGAAAACACACAGACATGAAATGGTTTTATTACCAAATTACAATTCTCAATTATTAGGTTGATGACAAGACTTTAGATCAAAAATTTGTGTATGACACTTTGAAATTGCATTTGCATATGGTCCAATCTTGGGAATGAGTTTATGCAAACAGACATCTGCCTCCCTCTACAAAGGAAGCTGGGAAGATGGATTTTACTTTAGTGGGATATTAGTATTACAAAGAAACATTAACACAGTTCACATTGGCAGGTGCGTCAAGCCTGGAAAAGGCTAATTTTTCTGAATATAATCAAAATCAGTGCTGTCTGCCTTGAAATCATAGGGAAGCTAGTCCAGGTCAAAGCAATGCTCATCTGGACTCCTTATTAAATGAACCAAAAATTCCTGTCAGAAATTAAACTTTTTTGTTTCAGAAACAGTTGTGAGCAGACTTCTTTCATCCCCTCCAAAATGACCTGCAGAGGATGTTGGAAGTTTGCCAAATAAAATAGAGCAGAACTACACAGGACAGTAAATTCAGACTTGTCACTTGTATTGATTTCCCCATAGACTAGACTTTCTGGGTCCTGGCACAGGTCTACGATGGCCAAGCAGTCTGATGAGGATTTGGGAACCTGGATCAATTTCAGGTCTGTGTGTACTGTGACAATGACTTGTGGTCTGTATTGGTCCTTTGACAAGGTGAGAACTTATACAACATTCCTGCAGTAGCAGCAATTCTTGGCATACACCAATTTTCCTGGCAAGCCATTCGAAGTATAATAATTTGAGAATTAAGTGGCTAACCTTCCTCTTTAATATATTCCAAACCCGTATTTTTGTCTTGCACTGAAATTGATACCTAGAATTAATCATCTTAGATTTCTGTTACAGGAGAGGCATTTGAAATTGTTTCTCAACTTGAAGAACTGGATTTATCATGGAACAGTAACATAGGTGGAAAACTGTCACTCCTGACAAAAAAACTCCAGAAAGGATGCAAGTTAAAACTTCTGAAAATTACAGACTGTAACCTGACGGCAAAGGATGGAGAATCCCTTGGTATGTGTATCCATCTAGCTGGACTGACACTGGCTTCACAGAAATGTAACTACCTAGATGATGGCTGGTTTAAGCTACATATTAATGGAAAGTTAATTCATTTCAGGCCCCGCATTACAACAGTGTTTACTACACAGTCTTGGGATTTCATGCACTTTCTTCCAAAGAGAAAGTTGTTCTCTCTAATCATGTGAGGTGGGCTTGAGAAGAATAGGTGGATCTAAACCACAGTCTGGGTGTCTCGGTGGTCCAGGGTTGCTGGATCCTTTAAGACCCTGGGCAAGTCATGTGTGCCAGAATTTCCAACACTGATTGCTTAAAATTAAGCAGCTGAATATGTAGTTAGCCATGGGATAGGAAAGAAGGTCTGAGGGATGGGGATTTAGGCTGAGTTGGCAACCACTGGCCACCCCTCCCCTCTTTCCTCTCACCATAGCTTAATCCTGTGTGGTCTTTTTATCTGATTCTGTGTTTTAAAAGATTTTTTTTTCCCCTAAAGAGAAGCCCCCATGCTCTCATCTCCACTGCAGGAGATGGCCCATATGCAACATACAGTCCTATCTCTCTTCACTGAAAATCTTTCTTTCTGTTTGTATTCCTGCTTTTTATTCTCATGTATTTTTCTAACTGTCTGTGTTTTTTCACCTTTATTTTCATACAGATTTTTTACTGATTTTATTGATTCCTATGCAATCTCTGTTTTGCTGTATTTTTTTGGTAGAACAGGAACTCAGGAAGTTTAAACCACACACATGGACAAACCCAGCCTACCTCTTCCTGTTTGTCACGGTGCTATATTTTTCCAGGGCTCATCTGTATGTATTCCATTTACCAATTCTGGTTTTCTTTCCCTTTTTTCCTAGCTGAAATTCTAAGTGTCATCCCCAGCCTCGAAGTATTAGATCTCTCTATCAACAAACATATCGGCTGCAGCATGAAGGTTATTGCTCAGGATCTGAAAAATGTACCAGGCTTGAAAGAGTTAAACTTACACATGTGTGGATTAAAGCAAGACGGCCTCCAGGGCTTAGGTTAGACTTTATGTTCAGACAGACTTTTATTCTGAATAAATTGTACATCTGAAAACCATTTAAGAAAGGCAATGAGGTGGGATTTTGCTGATGGTTTGGCAGTATTAATGGGCAATCATTACTTGCTGTTTGAGGATTGATAAAAGACTACAGAGATTTTCAGCAGAAGTAGCATTTATCTTCCCTGAGTTTAAGCATGTGAAAGTCGGTGGGGAGAGTCACCCTCCACCCCCTTTATCTGAGACACATCTTAGGGCAGATTAATAGCTCTCTGGGCATGCTTCTTCTCTCCCTAGGCAGAACATAGACAAGGGCATAGACAGGCTAGCTAACTTTTAACAAGTTAATCCTGCTTTCAGAGAAAAATCCAAATTTACCATTATCACTCAATGAGTGTCCAGTGAATCCATATGAAATGGGCTTTTATCTGTGTCTTTCCCTGGTGGAGGTCTTATCCATAGGATAAAACAACTGGCACTAACTAGCACATCCAGTAGTAATTTCAGCAAAAGGCTGAGGATTGAATGGATCTAGGGGATGAGCTGTCCTCACCTTCACCTGCTCTTTTAGAGAAGGAAGGAGTTGCATAGATGAGGAAGCTTTGCAGTATCACTCTGTCTGCTGTGATTATATGCTGAAGCCTAGTCTAAGAGCTTTGCTGGCAATACTTTGTGCAAACTTTGATGTTAAAGTAAATAAAAGCTAAAGTCATGACCTGTGCTATTGCAGCAGCTGGTGACCAACATGCTCCCTTTTCCATTTCAGACACTGCTTTACAGCACCTTGCAGAGCTAAGAAAATTAGACATATCATGTAACAAAGAGATTGGTGGTGGCTTTAAAGACTCAACAGCTCATTTGGCCAGCTTGAAAAATCTTGAAGTCCTTGATCTCCACCAGTGCTGTGTAACAGAAGAGGACATGACCGTTTTGTGTAAGGACATGTTGAGGAAATCCATTAAGAATCTAGGTTTTTACTTCTGAAAATATCTCAAAGGCATAAGAGATTCTGCCTAACCTCGTCTAGCAGGTCTCAGTACTTTTTTCACTAGGCAGTTCTGCAAGTGCAGTGTGCAGGATAGCCTGTTTGATCAATATGGAATTTTTTTTTGTTGCTGAATCGAAGGAAATCTCATAGTGTCTGATCCCGTGTGGAATTAAGAACCTGAATCCACCATGATTCAGACCCATGGTGGGAATATAGAAACTGCTAGCAAGCACGCTTTTTTTGATAATCAGTAATTTTGCAAATAGCCAGGGACAGTTCCCCTGCTGGTATAAATTAACATGGATCCAAGGTGCATATGTGCATGTAAACGTACTGCCTAAAATTCACTTAGTGAACTATACGTCAAATAGAGTGATGTTAGGAGGTCTTGCGTTGCTGCTGCTGTATGCTTTATAGAAAATCTGAAGACTGCAGGCTCTGGTTTGATTTGGTCCAATTCATAAACAGTGTTAGGAAGAAAAAGAAATTTCCCATTTAATCAGTGAGACAGTTTATTTTTCTGTGTGCATTATCGTAATTTTTTGGCATTGGTTCTTACTCTGTAGTACAACAAAAATTCCCATGACTCAAAGCCTATATTGCCCACATATCATTTTCCATCATGATAAAGAAGGTAATCTGAAAAGCTGCTGCTGAAGCATTGGGAAATATTAACCATTACTAATAGCAATCATGTTTTATTTTTAATGTATTGACTAATAGAGAGTAATAACATTAATATAAAGGAGTTTCAGCCAGCAGTGAAGACATTTGGAAATAACCCCCATCTCATTTAATGTTAAATTCCCTACCTCATTTAGAAATTTTCAACAGGAAGCAGTGTTCTGACAACCTTCCACAGAGTAAGTAATACCTAATTTCTTAAACATTCTTACTGAAAATGGCATGGCTATTTATGGACTAAAACATTACTCACCATAAATTTGTGTGTCAAAACTTGGCCTTGACTTTTGGATTGATTTATAAAGAAAAGAAATTATGTCAGGGAAATGTACAACTACATATTTTTTCTGGATCAGTGACTGTCTAATAACTATTTCATATTTTTGTAGCCCAGGTGATACCTTTACTCTCCAGTCTTCAAGAGCTGAATTTATCCTCGAATAAAAATGTAGGAGTTTCATCTGATCCTCTTCTGGGCAGGCTCAGGTTTTTACCAAAGTTGAAATCTGTGGCCATCAGCAACTGTGGTTTAGGCGAACAGTCGTTTTCATCACTAGGTAGGAATGGGGTTTTTTTAAAGTGTGTCTCTTTGTGGGACAAAGCGTTTAGCTTTGGCTGAGCTCCAAAGATCATGGTTACACCATACCACAGTCCCGAGTGAAACAGCCTGTGATGAAACCAGTGCTCCATGGGACCTGGTTGCAAGCGAAAACCATTGTCTGTCTTCCCTCATTATACCTGACTGGATTAAGTCCTTTTAGTCCTTTGTTTGACAGCAATCTTCTGTATGCTCACTAATTTTGGAAGAGAAAGGAAAGCATGCTATCATTTTATGCTGTAATTATAGTTTTGTTTTAAGACTGCATTTGCAGTTTAGTTAGGTAAAGTTTTGACCGAAGGTTTTTCATCGCACTGCAGCTGAAAGTTTCAGTAGAAACTTTCTGGGATGGAGTTAAGCAATGGGCAATGGAGGAACTGAAGCAAAGGCTGCAGTAGTAGATAAGATACTGTGCAGCCATGAAGAAAAGTCCAACAGGATACGTAAATTCAGCCTCTTTTACCTACTTAATTGCAAATCTCAGTGGATTAACAGGTACGCTGTCCCTTTGATAGGCATGTGATGGCACACAAAAATCTAAGTACGAAGGGATCTGTTAGTTACTGTGGTTTATGCAACTATAATATATTTTGTGCTGTTTAGTAGTGACATTGAAACCTGTAGTAAAACTTGATTGCTTTCAGCAAGCAGTAACAGGCTAAACTGGTATGAGTTCCCTGCAGGAAGAGTACTATATTTATATCATTACAATTATGTAAGAGTGACATCACGGAAATCAGTGTTGTCAAAAGGCACAGACTATTTCACCTTGCACGGTGAGTTCACAGCAAAAAAATTCTCTTTACATTGATATAAAATGATTTGAAACAAGCTATTGAATTAAATTGACTGCAGTGGGACAAGACCAAGCCAATAAAAAGACAGGCATGAAACCCCTCCACAGAGTCCTTAAAGATTCCATAGGCAGGCCCTTCTTATATTCTTTTGTCTGGCTTTTATTCGGATAAAATAAGTCATACTAAGCCCAAGTAGGCAGCCTGTGAGGAGCCTATTTACAGGTGAATTGCCGGTGAGGTGTCTGTTGAGGCTACGTTGTTTTCTCTTAGTAAGCAGAAGTTGTTGGTTTTAATCTTTTCAGCTGAGGCTGCCCTTCACCTTCCTGAACTGGAGATATTAGACCTTTCTTGGAATAAGTGCGTTGGTGGGAACCTAAAGCTGCTTTTGGGAGCGCTAAAGCTTGCAACGGAGATTCAAGTGTTAAGACTGAGCAGCTGTAACTTGGTGGCTGAAGATTTGGCACTTCTAAGTACGTATAACATGGTATTTACTAGCAGTCGAGGAGCCCAGGGCATTTAGACCACAATTCAGAAGGGACTTGTTCCATGGGCTGAGCACGTTTTTGCATACATCAAATGAAAAGATGGAAAATACAGCAGTATTTTTCCCAGAAAGGGTTTTCATTTTGCTGAAGTCTGTGTCCCCTGTACATGCACAGTGCAAAAGCTGAAAAGGATAAAATGCAAAGAATCTTCTAGCAGTTTTATCTATTAACACAAAAAAGCAGCACTTAGAAAATGTAAGGCTTGCATCTGTTTTTTATATCAGATATTTAAAGCTGCCTCTGAGAAGTTTTATTTTCCTTTGTTGCTGGTTTTGGGTTCAGTAGAAAATGTATGTGCTGACAGCCAGTAATACAGGCACTACCAGCTCTCAGCCCATTAGGTGTGTTTCTGGAGTCAAACTATTGTGGGAGAATTAAAACAGAAGTATTTTCGCCCACCTCCTAGCAGCTGCTGAGAAATACTGGAAAATGGGAACCTGACGAAGAAATAAATTCTAGGATCTTTTAAAAAACCTGTTTATTTTATAATCTTCCTTGTGATTCTGTGGGCCTGACTCATGGGTTTTGAGTGTCTGAGATTGGCAATAGCTGTGCAGCAGCTATTAAGGCGCTGTAATCTGAAGGCTGGTGAGATGAAGCCTGAATGTTTTTGGCTTTACAAACATCACCCTTCATGGGTGTCTCTTTTGCCAATCATATGTTAAGGATCCCAGTTCGTTTTAGGGTATACTAGGCCCATTACCCTCCCACAGTGAGAGGTGGCTGCTGTAATCTCAACTAACTTAGCTTTCCTCTTTCTAAATCTCCCTGTGTAAAGACTATCTGCCTATTTTAATTGGTGCTTGATATACCCTCCTTCCAATGGCTCAAAGGTTTGCAGGTTGCCATACAATTTTAACCTGATACTTCTGTTCCCTTTGATCGCCTATGTTTTAAATGTGGTACACTCCTTCAGCTGTGATAAAAGTCTTTCTGTGATCAACAGCAATTTTACATTGCTGAGTGGATCTTGCTGTTTGACTACTGAAAAGCTGTAAATAATATAGTATTAAAATACTACTCTTCTTACTTACAAGCTTTTAAAGCAATTGCCAGCATGTATTAGTTGTGTTTGTGTCTGTCATTTCTTGCAGCATTACTGACGCAGGATGGCCATCTAGCCAGATTACGGAAGCTGGATTTGAGTTACAATAACAACATCTCTGATGAAGGGTGGGTCGTTTTCTGTCAAGGCTTAGCAGTATTCAAAGAACTCTCAGAGCTGGATGTCAGTCTTCGCCCATCGTCCCGCCGTGGCTGTGGGACATGGTTCAGTGAGTTGTTAGCAGCACTGACAAAGCTGCCTGCCTTGGCAGAGCTGGGGCTGCAAAGATGGGTCCTTTCAGAATCCCAGCGGAAACGGTTGGAAAGCTTTAATCAAGACAACAAAAGAAACATTCGTTTTGACTGTTGACGGAGGTTGAAGGTTTCTGGAAGGCCTTTCACAAGCAGCACATGAACCAAGTATTTTGTGTCACTGACTTAGAAGACTGCTGATTTTTTAGTAATCTCGTCTCATAAGAGCTCATGAAATAGTTCTACAGTTACAGAAAAATGGTTATTTAACCTTCTGGATAATTCCATTTAATAACATACTCTTTCAGATTCTCTGGGCCATGCTTACACTACTGTATATGCTTCATCTTCATGTTGCAAGTACTGCAATGACTGTCAAAAGAGCAATGATGATTTCAGATGGACACACTGCAGGTCTGCCAGTGGAGGGAAGTGGCGGGGGGGGGGGTGCTAACGCAGGTGGGTGGGCAGCAGGAGTGTGGCCTCATGTATATAAGGAAAATGCCTCTAATGTGAAAATACTTGAAACTTCTGTTTTAAATTTTAGTTTCTTCTCCCCCAAAACTTTTGCCTTTTCATGAATGCATTAAATCTACATAATTCTGAGATTTGGAAAGTATCCCAACAATTCAGGATTGTGTAATAGTCCAGTAAAGAGAATACAGAAGGAGCTGTTCTGACTCTGCTCTGGCCCTCGATGCCATCTCATAGTGTAGATGAGTCCTGTGTACAGAGTCAGCATAAAATCAAGGTAAGAAACCTTGTTTTTGTTGTTGTGTGGTATCTTTGCATGTCTCGGTCAAGGTTAGATCAGAGACATGTCCTGTGGGGCAGGTTAGATCAGAAACATGTCCTGCTACCTTAGCAAGGATTTTTGACAAAAAGCAATCCATAAGCATGCTGAATAAAGCTATGCATTGGCTTCAGGATGCTTCAGGGATGTTCCTTTTCATCCTGAGCTGTTTCGGCCTTACCCAGAACGCGCTTTCCATATAGACTCTTTTATGACATGAAACACAAAACTGGACTTCCAGGTCTAAGAGTCTCATCTAGAGCGTTATGGAAGCCAGTAGGAGTCCCCGCAGTGCATTCATGCTTCCTGCATTCAGGATTAATCCGTTAACTTTCTCGACACCTTGTGACATAGACAATGTTCTTATCCTTACCCTAAAGATGAAGGAAATAAGCAGTCTGTTACTCAAAGCCATGAGGCAGCTTCTAGCTAAGAGTGCAGCATCCTGCTCTGTGCTCAAGGCTTGTTAGAAAAAACATCAACTTGGGACATGCAAGCGGCTCCTTATTTTTTTTTGTTTGATAATTTCATGTTTGGCATTTTATTGTATGTGCTTACATAGAGCCAAATTCTGGCATAGTCATTTGTGTCGTGGAGCATGTTAACCCACACGTGAGCTCAAACGCTGCAGTGGGATTATTCGTTGGTAAGGTATTTTAGGAAGTAAAGATATTAGATCTGCCCACTGAGTGAGGAGTCTTAGAGAAATCCTGAGGCAGCTTGAGGGATAAAGTACTGCTCAATTAGCTCTGAGTATATCTACATGCTGCAACGGTCTCCTGGAGGAGAGGCAACAGGATCATTCAGTAGCACTTTCCTAACTTGTTAAGACCCCTCTCAGCAAGTTCTCCCATGCAGGTGCAGATCAATATTCAGCTTTCAGTCCCAGTGACCCTTCCAACATCAGCTTCTCACTGGTGAAGGTTATAACCTGCAGCTGACCATGCTGTGCTGGTGCCTCTTGATTGCTTAATCCATGATTTCATGTGAGGGTCTCCATGGACTTCCTGGTTTGAGTTTCAGTTCCACTCAGAATGCACGCTTGACTCCCCCAGCTCTGAGAAATTTGATATGAATTGGAGTGTATTGGTCAGAGGTAGCCTGGGATTGCTGCTGTGTGGGATCAGTTATTTTCTACGGAGATCCTCAACCTCTGAAATGAAGCAGAGCCCCTGTTTCATACAGGGCTAACAAGAAAGACTTTCAAGCAGTGTCTTAAACCAGGAGAGTTATTCTAACGTGGAAGTACCATCACCTCTGTTAAACAGCCTCACACCAACCTCTTCTCTTAATCTCTTGCCTTCCTGTGACTTTATTCCTCAAATCTGCCTCTGGTCCAACTAGAAAATTGATCCTTTATCTGTTCTATGAGAATCCCTCTGAATCACTCCTTTCCCACTTGAACCTCTAATTCAGTAAAGCAGCTGGCCCATGTTTAATGTCCAGTATCTTACTGACTGAACTGGACTTCAGTGTTGGGGTTCTTTGCTTCACCACAGTTGGGTTTCTCATTCTTAGCTCCAGAGCACAGTATGGACTCAACGCTAGCAACCCCTCCGCTTGCTGTTCATGATCCCTTTCTCAGTCTTTAGCCCTCTCATGGTCCTGTTATGCCACTGTTGTGCCACTAAAAGTTTTTATTAAATCACTTTGTCCTGTCTACCTGCCACTCTTCCCACAAATCTCTCTCTTCCATTGATTTCCTCCTCAGCAGTCTCTGGATCATCCTTCTCTCTGTTCCTCTTTGCCTTCACTTAGGGTGAAAAAATTTCATAAGACACCTGCAAACAATTAAACCAGCATCAGTTACCTAGTAAAATGAAAAATCAAACCTGAGCCATCCCCCTTTTCTGCACGCCCAGCTCTCTCTGGCCAACAAGCACGTTAATGGATTTCGATATCAATCAGTTCAAGAGCTGGACAGAAGATCGATCCATACCCTTGATGCAGATGTAGCTGCAGCATCCAGAGCGCACTGCCTGGAGGTGGAGCTCTATGGAGAGCTGGGTCTCAGTGCCCCTGCCTTCACCACCTCCTTCAGGATGCCACAACCTTCCCTGAGGCAACTCAGACCAGGGGAGGGAGAGCAGGACTGCAGTTCCGACCAGCCAGTTCGACTAAAGAAAAGGTTCTGCTCCCACCCACCTGCGCATTTTGAAGCTGCACAGTGGCTGGTTCCAGTCCAGCTCTGTGCTTTATGTACACTGCAAATAACACCCTGGAGGCGTTTAGAGTTTAAGAGGTAACTGAGCAATACAGAATAAAAACTTGACATCAGATGTCTAGGACAAACAGCTATGTGTAACATGCCTTGGGAAGACATGGTTGCATATAAATTTGGCATGCCAGAATTACAGTTAGGAGTGTCTGTCATGGTTCTTTTGAATAACAAAGGTGTTATGACAGGCCAGGGCCCAGAATTATTGCAGAATGTTGCATTCTGCAGACTCCCTGCTTTCAAGTAGGCTTGTCATACACAGACATTTTACAAACTGTCACCAAGCTATCTCGGCGATGAGCTATAACACTAAGGATCTGACAGCTTGCAGTCATTCAAATACTGTAGCTACAGATTGTCAAAACATCGCGAACAGTTTTGCAAAAATGTAGAGATACTTTCAAAACAGCTTTTTACACCTCTGTAAGACAGGGTGGTAATGCAGGTTCTGGTAGAAGTGCATGTATTCTGACTGCCTGGAATCCTCCTCCACATTTCCAAACAAGATACTGATCATTTCTGAATGTAAAACTCTTTAAATAACTGCTAGTAGCTGGGGCCACAAACATTGTTTCACTCTAGATATGGCTGTACCTCACTGGACAATGGATTTCTAAGAATTGCATGTAAAATACTTCAGGATTTAGAACAAAGAACACTTCATTGCACCAGATTCCTACAGATTAATTTCCAATTAATCAGCTGCCTCTATGCTTTGAGCTAACACGCATTCAGAATGAGACATCTCAAGAATATTTCAGAATCTGCCTGAGCTGAGTCAATGTTGACAAAAACCCAAAAACAAACCTCAGAAAATGATGTTTTCATTGTAACGCTCACTGATTTGAAGCTTTAATACTGCTTGTCTACTACTCACTTATGTCTGCTCACATTTACCCTTGTAAATGAAGAAAGCTCTGTGCAATTTACTGCCCAAATACCACTTTCTTGCTTTTGATCCTTTCACAGATTTCTCTTTTCCCTTTCCTTTTTCTTTCTTTTCCTTCTTTCTTTGTTTCTTTAGATTCTTAAGTGTTGAGAAAGGTCCAGTCGCCTTCTGGTTCGTCAGCCCATGCCACAGACTTTGGATCTGAAAAAGAGAGGAGAACAATCTGAATACCTGGAGAAAAAGTTGCTTGGAACAGTATTACTGGTGGATATTCTTGATGCAAAAAGCCAGGCACATTGTGGTCTCTGAAAAACCCTTTTATTCTGTATTAGACTACATTGTTTGCAGCTAAGATAGACTGCCAGCTACCTGACTTTTCTTTTACTGTGCATCATTTTTTTCAAGAGGAATTTCTTACCAGGAGGATGCTAACACTGTAGTCCTCCAGACCCTTCAATTAGAATAGTAAATGATCATGTCTACACATCTTTAAATGTCACTTTTTAGTTCAGAACAGTTTGGGAGAAATAGAGTAGTTCATGAAGAAATTACAGACATTAGAGAAAGAGACAAATAATTCAGGTTCAGAAGAATCAAAGACTGAGGATTTACCTCTCCTTTCTTCTTGCCCTGTATTTTTTCTGAGCAAATTAATTCTGTGGCCCACTGGTGACATAGACTGATGTTCTTTGGGGGAAAAAAAGCAACACAAAAACACACAAAAAATGTGTTTTGTTCAATGTATTTGTGCAATGAAGCTTCAACTCTGCAGTCAAAATACAGTCAGCAAGAGTGAAGATGCCACCTGCAGTTAGTTTCTTCTTTGGGCAATGCCTTGTCTTAGAGGATCTGACCTGTTAGTAAAACACCCTAACCGTTCCCCTTCTGCTGGACAAGGAACTAAGGGAAACTCCCTTGCAAGCTGTAAGGGCTGTTCTGTGCTTGCTGACTGTGACCTGGTGGGGCCGTGACAACCTTCTGGTACATTTTTGAACGATGCCCGGTGCTGTATTTCCTGATGGTTCCCTATATCCTACCTTAACGTAATAATAGAAGTACTGCTTTGCTGTAGCCAATGCAAAGAGTGGTTTAAGATGTTCTTGATGTTGCACAGAGAGTTATTGTTTTAGGTTGTTCTGCAGAGTATCTATTACTAAACCCACAGCTTTTTATGTGTATTGTGGTGACTTTCTTAGCACCACTGCTACAACTTATTTTTCTGTAAGTTTTCCCAGATGGCAGATGTCCCCTGACAACACGCTTCAGTTTGAGTGTCTGTCACACGGTTTCCATCCACAAGAACCAACTCCAGCTGCTGAAGACTGTCCAAATACTCAGGTAGCTGGGGCAGGTGATTGTTCTGAATGAGCAGTTTTTGCAAACCTGAACACACAAAGCAGCTGCAGCACAAAGAACAAATGATGTGGAGCATCCCTGCGTGCTCCTCAAAACAGCACACGGATGAGGAACAAATGATTCGGTCTGTGCATGTAATGAATGTGTGTATTGAGCATCTCACCACAGCATTCCAAGTTCAAAGGATCCGCTCCCAAATACAGAAGGATGGGACTCAAGCTCTTCTAGCAAAGCATTCAATTCACTAGTTGAAGACTACTCTCCTGGTAGCCGGGTGGCCAGATTCAGCTTTCAAAAGTCCTGCTAATTAGCACACCAACAGTGCCAGTGAGCTGAGCCACACAGAGATGGAATGGAGAACTGGGGAAGATGGAAAGACTGGGCTGAGGAGCACCCCTAGAGACCCGGTTCTTCACCACCCCCCTGGAGTCACTGGTGCTGACCCAGTGGGTCTATCACATCAGGGGATCTGCTTCGAGCTGAGCTCTGGGAAGCACCTTTTTCCCCAGACCTTGAGACTGAGGTAGGTCATGAGTGAGGAACTCGCATCCATGTGCCTTGGGCACAGCACTTTCCCCACCCTCCCAGTTCCTAACTTTTATTGGCTCCCTTGCAATTAGAGGATGAGCTCTGAAAGATGTACTGCATTCCTTCCTTCCCTCCCTCCCCCTTCCAAAACACTTACTAGGGTCCGTAAGGCCATGAACACAAAGACTGTTTTTCACCTTGTACTCGGCAGACAGACTGCAGGAGCTGTTGGAAGAAACTGTTGCAACAGTCAAGTATTTTCAAGTGAGTCAATGAGCTGATGGTTGCAGGCAGGTACTCCAGACAATTATTCTCCATGCAGTTCTTCCAGTTTCTGCAAAATATGTGTGCGTAAGTTTTAATAATTAAAGCATTTTTCCTTAGCTTGGGATATAATCAATGTAGAGAGAATATTAGGAAGTGCAGAAGTAAGGTTTATAAACTGAAATGCTATTGGGATGACTACTAAATTCAGAGAGAGAACATTGTTTCAAACACTACGTTTTGATATTATCCCTACTGTGACAGCCCTGGCCTGATGCTGCACCACGTACCTAAAGAGACAAGGAGAACCTTCAGTCCCGCATTTGGAAGCAGCTGGAGTCCATCGAAGTGTCATGCTGCAGCACACCAAGATCTTCCCCCTTCTATTGCTCCTACCTGCAGTTCGCTGAATTTAATTCCTGTATCTTGTCCCAAATACAATCTCTCTAATGACTCCAGGAGAAAGATACTGAATTGGTTTTCAGATCAGCTAAGGCACTTCAAATTTGTCAGTTCTTTCACCTCCACAGGTACCTAGACAGAGTCATTAAAAAGATACATTATGTCAATTAAACAGTAATCTTTGGGATTTTGTTTTTAGGAAAAAAATCTCCAAGAAAATGCTGTGGAGCTGCATTACTGTTGATGGATGAACACAGAATAGTCCGCTCGTTAATATAACATTATACCTCACCGTATGGTGGAAATTTTGGCAAAAAAAATCCAGGTTGTTTCCTCTGCTGGAAGGACTTCTTATGGGGTTAATTTTATTTCTTAGCAGAAACATCAGTCTGCTGCTTTATTTCCTTTGTATACACAGTGCAAGGGAGAGTAATTTAAATGAATGAAATCTGAAAGTGATTCTTTTGCACAAATTACTGCCTCTGTAAATGTAATCTTCAGGAAGAAAATTGCACAAGTGAAAATCTCCTTGGAGAAGAAGCAGAGCATTATATAAAAAGGAAAGGTGTATTCTGGACCCTAAAATGAGCGCATCCATTAACACTGTCACACTTAGAACAGCACAACTTGAGGGTACATAATTGTTCATTATCAAATGAACAGCAAACGTTAATTGTGTTAAAGGCATTAACAGTATGACATCCATTTTTCAATTGTCCTCTGCTTTGTTTCAGTTGATGATGTATTGATTCTATGCAAATGCAGCGCTCATTTTCCAGTGTACGCAGAAAAAAAGATGCATAAAGACTGAAGCAGTCCCTCCAGTCAGTATTCCTTCTTTATGATTCAACACAAAGGTCAGTGTTTCCACGTTCCTGCTTTTTTTCACCCTGACTGAATACTCAGATGTCAGTCATAATGAGTAACCCAGGCTCAGGTGCGTACCAGGTGGAACATGCCTTCTCACTGTAGTAGGGAAAGGTGGCACGGGGTTGTAATGAAGAACTTAGATTTTGCAAAAGGGAGGTATCAATAAAATAAAAATGAAAACAAAGGAACAAAATACCTCCTGTACCTGATTGTCACCCAGGGCAAATACTTCTGTTTTTTTCACAGTGTACATTCCTTTAGGAATATCATCAAAGCAGTTTTCACTCAGATCCAGTATCCTGACACTGGTTAATCTGGTAAAGAACCTGGCTATCTTGTGCAGTCTGGTGTTCCTTAGATAAACATGTGGAAGGGCTGGCCAGCAGCAGACCGGCTGTGGGAACGCCTCCAGGCTGATAGCAGAAGGTCTGAGCACTCTCATTTCAGTGAGATTCTTCAGACCTGGGGGAAACTTGTGCAGGAGATTGTGAGACAGCACAGCCAACTTTTGGCAGTGTTACAGTGTAGGAGGAATGGAGGATAAGTTATTAAAAGCTAAAAATAGCTTAAGTAAATTTGTCCAAAAGCGTCCCTCTCCTGGGATAAGACTGATTAGATTTTCTTCCAGATCTATTATTTCTAAATTAGCAATATGACAAGGCTCCTTGGGGAAAACATTCAAGTCTATTTTTCTGGAGGTAAATTTCCTTCGCTTTTGTCAGGTTCCCTGTTTCTTTAGGCAGACACTGAAGGCTGTTGTCAGAAAAGCCACACAGTTCAACATGGTGGAGGTATTCACAGATCTGCACTGGGATTTTGTGCAAGTTTGTTTTATAGAGCCCGAGCTGACGAAGGGACTGCAACTGGCCAATAACTGGCAGCAAACTACAAGAGAGGGGATTGTTGCTTAAATCTAAGTTCAGAAGACTTTTTAGCTCTCCCAGTTCTTTGCATATGTCCCGTATGTGATTCTGATCCAAGTAGAGGACATTCATGTGCCTCCAGTGATTGATGTCTCTGGGGACGCTTACAATCAGGTTCTTTTCCATGTGCAGCTCTTCCAGATATTCTAGACTTGGGACCCCTGGTGTGATGGTTGTTGGCTAAATCAGTGAAAAATATCTTGTCTGTGATGTGTCTGGGAGAAAGGGCTTCATTCTCTGGCACTTCATTCACTGTTATTTCTTATGCAGTCTGATCATGGTCATCCTCAAAACCAAGAGAGTCAGCTTTGGGACTATGAGTGCCCCTGCACTGGCCTCCTGGCTCTGCTGAGACTCAGCCCTCTGTGCTCTGGTTAGGAGAGAAAAAAATTCAAAATCAACAGCACTCAATGACCTTCCTATGCTAAATGAATACTGGTAGAATTCAGCATTTAGGAACAGGTTCTAGTCTCAGTGGTGTTCATAGAGACCAAATCCTGCAGTACATACAGCAGGACCTTATCTTTGAATCCCAGTGCATTCTGAAGTGCCCCAACAGCCAAATTCTGCTGGACAAAGCAACCTCCTTGAGTCTTGAAGTCTATATTTACAAACACTGAGATCTGTCTTCATCGGTGCTGGTTGTAAAAAGCTGCAAGAGTCCCATTGTAAAAGAAGTGGCACCTTCACCTAACACCTGGTGGCTTCTGAGCCAGAGAGACACCAGTGAGTCCGGTATGGATAACCCCCGGAGCTGTATTGCTGCCAGATATGAAACAGCAGGAGTTGGGAAGGGGCGACTAGATGGCCTGAAGGAATGATTAGAAGGAAAGCAGAGACTGAGAGGCAGCTGTCAGTCATCTCCCACCTGATGACCTTTTTGCTGCTGCCGTAACTATGCTGGGAGGAGGCTGGGTTTCCAGAGATGGGTGCTTTCCGGGTGCCACCAGGACGAGGAAGAGCTGAGTGACCACCATGGGGAGAGACCCACGCTGGGCCTCCCGGTCTAATTCCACTGTTGCATGAGGGTATTTTCTTTTATATCTGCTCCGAGTTCAGCACCGAGCTGCGAGCCCCACACACTGGGACAGGAGTGCATGCGACCCCAGCCCACCCCCTGCCACCTGCACTGAAGTCTCTGGAAGGATTTATTTGGTGGAAAGGACCAGCGCAGGTACCTTTGAAGTAACTGCTAATCCGTGTAACCACGGAAATTTTTGCAAAGGCTCCTCGGAGACCGTGGGCAGACCACAAAGTAAATGCTCCGGGGGTGAGCTGACGAGAGTCCCCACCACAGCCGCGGGGAGGGCCAGCACCGCCGGGCCTCCTGCCAGCCCGCCTGCCTCCTGCCTGAGCCCGGCCCGCCCGGCAGCCCTTGGGAACGGCTCCATCGCCAAACACCGTTCCCCTTGGAGCAGCCCAGCTCCGCGGGGCAGTCACGGCGGGTTGGCGTGGGTGCCGATCGCTCAGGTAGGCTGTGGAGGGTGCAGCCCAGCTGCTCCGTGGGGAAAAAGGACGTGCCTGTATGGATATTAATCCTCTGTTAGGGCAGATCCTATCCGAGGGCGGATCAGAAACACATCCACAAATCCATGTTTTTGCCTTGTGCTTTGCCTGTCTGTATCTATCTGTTATTCTTGTGTTGCATACCAAGAGCTGTAACCCTTTGCAGGCCAAGCCCTTTTTTATTGTTATGCAGAGCCCAGCATAACAGCGCTTGGGCCCGGTGATGTTGCTAGGCTGCCGTAACCATGCGATCATGTTTTGTTTTCCATCAGGTCATGTCGGTTCCTTCAGATCTTCACCAGCGCTATGTGCAGGCCTGCCAAAACTTGGGCCAGCCTGAAAACCCCTTCATTGCTCATGTGCTTCAAGAAGCTGATAAAAATGATGAAACGTAAGGAAATAAGAAACAGCATGTTTTCGATACTTCTGAAAGCTTTAAACAAGATAGCAGGACAAGGAACAACAATGAGAAAGTTTGTGTAGTTTCAGGCTTAAACACAAATCATGTTTAGCATTTACTGCTGAAGTTCTGGTTTGACTCATCTTGACATCGTCTTGGCAGAAGTTTGTAGCCATATATCCCTTCTGGGCAGCTTTACAAGAAGTGAAATCAAAAAAAAGTGAAAAATTTAAAGGATGGTGCCTTTGTGTCCCTTAAAGAAGCCAAACCCAGTGTCTAGTCATCTTAACTGCCAGCCTTTTGTCTTGCTCCTGTATAAAAAACCCTTAGCTGCATCCAGTCAGCTTCCAGCTGGTAATGCTTTTCTGAACTGTCTCTGAGTCCTGCCAAGGTATTAACCACCCAAACTCTCTCTCATCATGTGGCTAGGTAAGGCTTCCTCTCATGGATGCTTCTGGGGTAAAAGTTAATAGCCCTTTGGAGAGAAAACCTGAGAAATACAGCGTAGGGAAAGGGTTTGTATAAGTTTTTGATCTTGAGGGCAGGACAGAGTAAATAAAGGGAGCAAGTAAAAAAGGAGATGATGAGGAAACCTCCAGGATAGTCTTTGTTTCTGTCTGCCTTCCCCTCACCTTGCTTCTTCCTGCTTTCTGTGTATGTGTGCTCTTGCAGCTGTGCAGTGTCTTCAGAATATCAAAAAGGATAGTGCTGAGGTACAGCTTGAAACATGTCATCTGTCATGGTGTTACCAAAGGTAGTGGCAGCAGGTAACTGCATGTAAACACACCAGTGAGGGCAAGCATGAATACACTTACCTGGAGAGAGAATTCATTTTTCTGTATCATTATACTCCTCCCCATGTTCTTACATTTTTATCTTGCAGCAGATGGACAAAAGGAATCACATTAAAAATAGCTGGAAATAATCATCTAGTGCCTGTGCAGAGAGTTACAGGTGACGATCTTCAAGTTCTTGCCTCTGTCTTACGTGACACTGTATTTGTCACAGGTAAGCTTGTTTCATGTGTGTTTGAAATCGCTGTGTGAATATAAGAAAACATCAGCAGTGTTGATTTCAGCCTTAGTTCAGTTTTATTTCTTTTTGGTTAGAGATCAGTTAATTATAGATACGTGTCTGTCATATTCTTCATCTTTTTCAGGTTTGGATCTTAGGTGTAACGTGTTGACTGATAGTGGAGCAAAGAACGTGGCAGCACTCCTCCAGGTGCCAAAGTGATGTTTATCTTTCAGCAACTTGTAATTTATTTGGTTAGGATAATATTTGTATGTGGAGTGTTGGAGAGAAGAATGCATTGATTTGGCAAAATTCCATTAATTTTGACTTTCACATCAAAATCCACCCTACTAGAATCTCAGATTGTATTCTCTGGGGAGATTTTTAAATTTCTGGTAGAAAACTATCAGACATTTGGCAATGAGGTCCTGGAGACAGAAGAGTGGAATAAACCATGGGGCTTTTAGGCTTACAGTTCAATTCGATAAAGGAGGCAATGGTAGTGTCAAGTGTGCCAGGGTCTTTGTTTAGATACTTTATCATCTCTGTTAGCCTTTTTGTAGGTCTAAACATAGGAAACTTTAATGCTGTTTTTTTGCCATTGTAAGCACTAGGATACAGACAGAAAATGATGAGTTGCCACTTGGTTCCTGTGTTCCTGCAGCTTGGGGAGTGCCAGTAAGTTCACAAAATGCCTGAAAGTCTGCGTCTGAGCTTGACCACCTGCCTCGTTTGGTCACACTGAGCACATGGGTTCCTAGGTGGTTTCTGTAAGCCTAAGAGGACCTTCAAGCTACAAGTTTTTCTGCCTTTCTCTCATCATCTGACATACTTTCTGTAACTACTCTAAATCAGGGGCTGCCTGAAATGCAGTGAGGGACAGAGGTTTTAAATACGTGTATGATGCATCTCCTTTTTGAAAAATGCAGGCATGATCTGGGAAGAAATCTCACTACTTTCTGCTTTGTTTGTTCCTAAGGAAAATTCCACTCTGCGGTACCTTAACCTGATGTTTAATGATATTGGCACAAGTGGAGCAGAGCTGATAGCAGGAGCGCTCCACGTGAGTATTTGTCTGGGAGTTTTAGACAATGGCATCAAGTTTGATATTTTTGCTTTTGATAAACAGTACTAGCTGTCCTGCCAACCTCGGAGCGAGCTGAAAGGGCCCTCTGTTTTCCATCATTCAGCATTTTGCTCTGTCCCAGGGATCCCTTGTTTTCCCAGGGCAGACTTCAGGAATCAGGTTCCACAGGAGAGAAAGTTGCACTGTCCTGCCATTAACACTTCATTATCACAGCTATCACAGCTGGAGTTTGCTGTGTGAAAAAACGCCAAGCTATGCTATAGGATAAATAATGCCATCGGTTTTCCCTTTTTTTTTTTTTTTTGGTTTGTTGTTGTTTGTTTGTTTTGTCGTTTTATGTATTAAATTTGCTTGTACGTTGACATCAATATTTGTCATGATCCAGGATGTCTGAGACATGTTTTCAAAACTTTCCCTTACAGCAGCAGCATAAAAACAAGTTTGTTATTTTTCAGGTGGTTTCCCAAGGAAATGGGGCCTATGTGTTGTGTCTGTGAAACGACACTCACATGAGCTCTTTCTTCCTCCTTCATGGGCTTCAAACCAAATTGATTTCAACTGCATTTGACAGGCCTCCAGAACCTATGGCGGTACTCTAGGTTGTACAGCCCTGTACTCTAGGTTGTACAGCCCGGGGTGGCAACACCCCAGGCTGGGTGTGCAGCCCCGGGCAGCGTTTGCGGGGTTTGCTGAGCAGGAGGGTGGCAGGTCCTGAGCACCAGCCCCTTGGCTGCTGGGCCGGGCGGGGGGGATCCGGGGTGAAGGGGGGGTGTTACGGAGGGAGGAAGATGCTGTAGTAGATGCCATACTGCAGTGGGGGAAGGGGTACTGAGGACACGTGGAAGACATAAAAAACGTATGAAACCAGGCTTCAGTAGTTCTGTTGCTCACAGAACTACTCATTTTGTAATCTTTAACTTAATCAACCATCATCTCTGCTAGTCAGTGATTATGTGGTACTGAGGAATTAAGAGTAAAAAGTTACTCTGCATTGCATTTGGGGCTTTAATAGTTAAATAGCTATTTCCTACCCATTGAAATTCTGTGATGGGTGAGGGGAAAGATGCTGACTTTCCTAGATGTCTGATCAGAACCTTACATTACCAGTGAAGTCACCAGTCCTGCAAAGACCTGCACACTGGTTTGACTTTGACTGGTCATGTGATTTAAAAGATTATGAAAAAATAAAGCAGATTACGTTCTTGTTTAAAATACACTTACTAGATTAAAATCAGTTTTGATATCATTTGCATTTCAGATGTCAACTTAGGCAGAAATATCTGCCTGGATTATTTTTGTGACTATGAAATTTGTGAACCTGGGAGAAACAAAAGGTTTGAAATACTGGAGTTTTGCTTCCAGACTCTCATGCTTTTGACTCCACTGAGGGGAGCCTGAGCCAACTGCTTAGTCAGTGTCATCACTTAGACACAATTCTTCTGGAGGGTTGTTTTGTTTTTGTGTGACAACCAGCGAGATTCACAAGGAAAAGGACAGTGTTGTTTATCAGGCTGTTTGAAAGGAATTTTTTTTTTTTTTTTTGTCTAGAGGAATAAAACTCTTGTGTATATGAGAATGACTGGAAACAAAATAGGCAACAAAGGTGGGATGTTTTTTGCTTCAATGCTACAAATTAACTCAACCTTAGAGAAGCTGGATCTTGGAGACTGTGATATAGTGAGTAACCCAGTAAAATTATCATCAATGATGTAAGTCTTTCAAGGGTATCACAAAGGTCCTGCAGTGCTTAATCAGGGGGGAATGCCATCTTTTGTCATTGATTTTACATTTTGTGATAGCTCCAGGTAACACAATGTATAATATGGCAATGCATACTTGGAAAGGCATGTTGCATAAAGCACCTGTGAAGTCATTAACTGGTGATGTATTATTGCCACAATGTCCCTGGGAATTCAAGTGCTTGGCTTTCAGATTTTCTGAGGTTTGCTTCTGCTGTTCATTTTTCTTATGCTGTCTAAGCCCTGTGTAATTCATGTTGAGGGAAGGACTTCTTATTCCCTGGAGGTTCTTTTCCTTCTTAAGTGTGTGGTGCTGTAATGCCTGAAAGTCACCCAGTCCCATAGCTCTGTTGCTCCTTTCAGAGCTCGATCCATAAAGGCCATAAGCACAACAGTACTGAATTGAGCACAGAGGCACCCAATTTGATCTTGGATAACCTGCCACCCCCTAGAATCAGGTGCTGAGACTTTTTACACAGTGCACCTAGGACGAATGGGTCAGTCCCTAAGCAGGGTGCTTCCCACTCTAGTTGGTAAAAGCATGTGGATCACTTCTAAAAACCCATATTTCTTTCCTGGAACTACAGAATTTTCTCCTAAACTAGAAGGGGGAATACCTTCAGAAAGCATGAAGAGTGTTATGAATAGGTAAATGAGGAAAGTGTGACTAGTGTAGGACTTATTTGAAAGCTTAATGTGTTTATGCTTGGTGTAGGGAGTTGACAGAGAGTTGGTTTAAAATGAAATGGCTTTGGGTGTAGACCAGCCTAACTGGAAAGTAACATAAATATAAATTAGTGAGCAAACTAGAAGGAAATAAAATAACCCCTGAACTGGCCCGTATTCTAGTCTCTGGCTTCTCTGTACCACATTATTCACATTTAGTATGAATTTACCCAGTGGATAAATGTTAGCTAAGACTTTTACCAAAGACCTCAGGGAACACACGCAAGCTGATTTTGCTTCATAAATCAGGAAAACCAAAATACAGGATCAATTAAATGGACAAGTATCTTAGAGTTTCATTAGTCTTGCTTTTTACTTTCTCAGTTGCCAAATTTCCTAGTCATTTGTACTGCTTAGTCTAATTCCACTCTATTATTCCATAGGGAGTTGGCACTGTTATTATCATTATGTGTCTGCAAGCACTTGGCTACTGCACTTGCAACTCTCCAGAGTACATGGAGGCAGAAAAAATAGTATTTCCAACCTGAGCCCATTCATTTGACGTTTTTGATCTTCTTGACAGTCAATTCTAAGTCATTGTAGTAAATTGGTTGCTTGATCTATACATTGAACAGGTCTCTCTAAAGAGTTTGTTTATTTTCATTTCCAGGGTATGGAGTGTCTAATAGCAATAGCAACAGCCCTGACTCAGAACAAATCAGTCAAAGCAATAAATCTAAATCGTCCTTTACTATACAGCCAAGAGGTATGTAAGTAGATTAGTGTCAGCTCAGTCAAAGAAAGAAGCATAAGTCATTACTGATATATTTATTGATGTCTGAACTACATGGTGCTCTGGGTTTCCTTACAAAGTAAATTGTTGCAGAAATATTCTTTTCCTCTTTCTGTGCCAAGTTTTGTGCAGTCACTGCTGCTCCTGTTTAACTAGAAGTTTAATTACATAAAATTTTCTTTCCTGGTACATATGCGTTCATTAAATAATGGGTTAACACGGAGAGGTCTGGGTACTGGAGAACCTGTTACAGCAGGGAGAGTTTCATGCATAGTTCAGCAGACTAAGGGAGAAATGCTGTTTAGCAGGAAATGAGGGGAAGAACAAAAGGCTGTTTTTATCTGAGCAGTGCAGTGCCCACAGCCTAAAGAAAGGCAGACTTCAACAATATGCCATATTCACTGGGCTGTGTGGTTTTGTTGTTTTGCTGTGTGAACTTGAAGCATAAATTTAACAAGTGAATGAACCTCATCAATGTAAAACCTATGATGCATTTGTAAGTCAAAACAAAGACACAAACCCTCCAAAACAATCGAGCACTGAAAAGAGAATCTGCAAGGCAGTGATTGATCTTTTTGATCTTCTCAGGCTGCTGGGTGTGTAGAGGCACACCTTGCTGCAGGGCTTTTACTTGCAGGCATGCAGCTTTTGTGCACTTGCAGGCATGCAGCTTTTGTGCACAGCTGGTGCTGGAGGAGCCTTGGCTACAGAGCTGCTTGGTTTCACAGTGGTGGTTTCACCAGACTGGCAGCAGTTGTCAGGTGTCTGCAACAGTATTTTCCTTATGACAGGATAATGAAATTAAGCTGTCACGAAGGCCAGATCTTCCTAAATTCCCAAAGGTGAATTTAACAGTTTAAACAGGTTTTAATTGTTTCTTTTCTACTAAGACAGGGCTTGAACTGCCTATACCTAATTTCAGAACCCCACTTGAACTACAGCTATTGAAAATATAGGACAGCAAGGCCTGGACTGTACCTGTGGGAGGCTCTGTTTGCCATTGTTTCCACCCTCAACTCTATAATTTTCTGAGGCCTCTGGGTTGTTGCTTATTTTTGACTCAGTATTCACTGCTATTTTCTTATACTTCAAACCAAATTTACTTTGCCTTACAGCAGCAATAGGGCAATTTTTTTCCCCTAGCAATCCTGTTTCTTTTCATTAAATAACACGTTACATCTCAAAAAAATAATGTCAGTGAAGACTGGCTGAAACATTCAGATTTTTAAGAGCAATGACAGGGAGGAAAACTGATTAGACAGAATGATTCAAACAGTGATGCTTCTGATCTTGCAAGGATGTATTTAGTACTGTATGTCTGCAAATATATTTCTGGTATTTTTCTTTTTTTTCTTTTTTTTTTTTTTTTTATTTTCAGCATTATCACAATGTATTTTTTCCTGGCTATTTTTAATACAATATACAAAATAGAATGCTACTGGTGACCAAATCTCGCTGTTAGCTGTGCATCTCCCTTTTACTGAAGCAAGACCGTATCTTACCCTGAAGTGCAGCTTAATAAAACTGAGTGTATGTTTTTAGGAAGAGACCACAGTTCACGTAGCTCTGATGTTGAAAAATAACTCCTCGCTTGTGGAACTACACTTGTGCAAGCACGAAATGAGAAACTTTGGTGTAGAGCGACTGTGTGAGGCATTATATGAAAACTCCAGCCTGAGATACCTCGATCTTAGCTGGTAAGAGTTATTAAGTGACATAGCCCTGAATAACATTAGAAACTAATTTTCTTAGCACTTTTTTAAAAAAAAAATAAATGTGTGCTTCTCTCTTTCAGTAATAAAATAACCCGTGATGGTGTAAAATTTCTGGGAGAACTACTAAAACTGAACCAAACCCTGGAAATCCTAGATCTCAATGCAAACCGAATAGAAGATGATGGAGCCATCTACCTGAGTGAAGCCTTGGCTTTGTACAACAGGACTCTGCAAGCGTTAGTATTTACACAGCTTCCCCAGACCGCAGGTGTAAGAAACTTGGACTTTGCAGTGGCTGAACTGACATCAAAGCTGTGTGCTTTGATGTCGATCAAAACAGATAAATCAGGAAGTTCCAAACTTTTTGGTCCATTTTTCCTTCTCAAGGGAAAAAACTTGTGGGTGACAGACTGGGTGGGATTCCTTTGCTGACCATAGGGGTGTCCTGCCACGTGAGGTGCCCCGAGACCTGTGAGACATCCTAGGGTGCTGGAGGTGAGCACAGGCCCTCTCAGAGCCCTGCAGCTGGAGACCCGGCAGGACACAGTCACGCATTTCAGACGGCACAGGAGGCCTGTGTTGGTATTTGAATTAAGTCCCCTGTAGCTTCACATGAGCTAAAGGAGTAAAACACGAGGCCAAGACACGCCATTCAGTCTCACATGCTAACACCTTGTGTTCACCTTCCCACACTGCCAGGCCTGCTTGTAACTTATTTTATCCCCTTTCTTTGTGCTTCCTTTTTTTCCTATTTTGTCCATTGCTGAGTGGCCTGACAATGCTTGTTCTTCTTTTTTTTTTTTTTGGGGGGGGGTGTTGATGCTTACAACCGTTTTTGTAGTGGTTTATCTTACTTCAATGATTCACAGCTTTTACAGTCATTCAGAATTGGCAGGGGGTGGGGGTGGGGGGTTGGGGGTGAGGCAATTAGCTCTTGTTAATTCTTTCTGCATCTTGAAAGCTTAGGTCCCTGTGATGCACAAACAAAAACAAACAAGAGCTGTACATCTTCAGAATTTTAAGATAATCAGATTCCACGCAGGGATAAGGCACTATATTTGTTGATTCTGATCTTCACCATGTAAGAAAATCCCCTGTGGAAGTCAGCTTCCGGGTGAACCCGGAGGAGCTGTAATCTCCCCGTACCTTGTATTAAACCATGCGCCGGCAGGATGTAAAAGCTGATCAAAGGTGTTACCTGAAGCCATTAGTTTTAAGTAGCAGACTGAGGAGGTGGTGGCTGCTAGGTGCCTCTGAAAGCCTTCCAGGTTCACTAATATAAAAATAACTGCCACTCCACAAAGATCAAAGCTTAGCCTGGATAAATGCCAAGGCCTGGGCTTCAAAGCACAGATGAGACCTGGCTACCACGCAGCAAGTCCCTGACACTGAAGAACTAAATCGTGACCAACCTGGCTGCAGGAGTCATGGAAATGCCTTTAGAAATAGTACAAGCCCATAATCCAAACTGCCTTTACAACCTGAAAAAATTTTGCATTTGGACTGGCCTTGATATAAATAAGTAATTATATTAATAATAACAAATATGATATACAGTAACAGATAATGATAAAATATAAGGATAAAACATAGTTAAGCTCTCAGTTTCAATTAAAAGATGGGAATTCTGTGGTTTGGCACGCACTTGTGTAACTACTTTCTCTGTTTATTAGGTTGTCGGTGGTAAGCAACAACATAAGTGGCAAAGGACTCGTAGCTCTTTCAGATGCGATGAAAACAAACATGGAACTTTCCTATATTTACATCTGGGGGAACAAATTTGATGAAGCCACCTGTATGGTAAGTGCTTCTGAACTCTTCTAAAAGGGTTTTGTTTGGTTTGTTTGTTCTAACTTGTTTTTACAGTCATTGGGAAGACTGCAGCAATTAGTGAACAAGATACCTGAATTACTAAGTGTTTTAAAAAATTATGATGCTGGTGCTGTGAAGAGACTCACTGGACACCAGCATACTGAAATGATCAAGTACTCTCCTACTGTGTGTTATCTTCTAGAGCACTCACTGCAGTCAGTCAAAAGGGAATATTATAGTCTTGGTTTTATTCATTTCAGGCATTTTCAGAATTAATCCAGACAGGCCGCCTGAGACCCAACCGTACCGATGTGGAACCGTACGAAGTGGATGGGCACATTCACCTTGCGGAGCTCTCCCACGGCCTTCGGAGGCATTACTACTGGACACCGAGTTGTGGGGAGGTGACGAAGAAAGATGCTAATGCCAGTCTGGCCATTGCAGCTGTTTCAGAACACTTGTGAGTGAGGTAGCAGCTTGATGCATTCCATACGGTTGAGCTTTTCCTATCTGGTTTCTACCAAGTTAAATTCTATTAATACCAGACTGGCTGCACATTGTTGCTTCTGGGTCTTTAGTCTACAAGGAATGTAAACCCACTTGAAATGGCATTAGAGATAAAACAGCAAACCACTGACCTTAAAATTTGTTGCTAAATAACGCTCAATCTATTAAGAGCCCATTAATATGAAAATTCATTAATTTTGCTGCAGTTATTTCTACAGCGCTCTATCTCCTTTGCTGTACCATGATTAATTGTAGCTCTAGGGTTTTGAGGCAATAGATAAATTTAGTAAAAGAACATGCTTAGAAGAAAACACTTTCACTACAGCGAGTGAGTGACACTAGGTATTCTTAGCAGTAGTGGGGAGTAAACAGTCACTGACCAGAGGCATGCAAAGGGTTTAGACTGCAGCAGTGCAGATGCATGAGTTGAACTCCTAGCAGCTGAACTACTCCGCTGTTTTTGAAGACCCCCTGAGATCAGCACTTCTATCAAGTGCTGCTTATTTAAAAAAAGATGCAGGGGCTGGACCAGAGCAGCAGTAGCGCCTGTGAACAGAGCATCGTGACCACAGGGTCCTCTTCCACACAGCTGCTGCAGAGGAAGACCTGCCGTTGCCTTCCTGGGCTGCAGTCTCTGCAGTCAGGCTTCCACGCCGCAGGAACAGCCCACAGGTAACGTTGCTGTGTCTCTGGAGTACAGCCAGGCCCATCAAACTGACAAAAACTTAAACACCTGGCACAGCTGCTGGGCAGGAGCTTTGCTTGACAGCAAAGCAGATATGCTGTAGAACAAGATTCCTGCTGAAGCCGAGAGGTTTGGGTAAATCCATTTGTTGCTACTGTGCTCTATAAACTGTCATCTCTGACTAGTAGTTGCACGCTTTTGATCTTTTTCCAAGAGTGACTTTTTTTAAAACCAAGTTAAATGAATTAGTGAACCTAATTTACTGGGATATCAATGGTATTTTGATTAACTCGCGGCATGTATTTCTTTCTTGTACTACAAATGAAAATCACCACCAAACCTGGTGTCGTTATTTATTCCTGTCTCTTGAAAACTGTTTAAAAAGATTTCTATCATGATAGCCGTGTGGCAGCTCCTGCACATGAATAAGACAACATATGCATATAATGGTAGTTAAACATTGTTTAATGGTTTGAATACAGACTTTGTAGAAGTTTGGGAACCACTCAGCTTGTTTCCTTTTTTCCACCCGCTCTGTGCATACCTGTAGAGGTGACTAGATACACGCTGCTAGTCACCAAAAAGTCACCATACCAGACAGCAGAGGTTCGCTCAAAGGCTCTCACTAGTGCAATCTTCTGCACGTCTAACTGTGCCTGTTAAAAATTAGTATAAAGTAACAGAATAATCCGTAGGCAAAAGACCTACAAGATCAAAGTATGAGGGGAAAAAAGAAAATACTTTCAACAATAATACCTAAGCAGCAGTGACGTAACTGCTGATGTTCGCATTCTGTATTATCACAGCAGTAGTGTAGAAACAGGGAGATGTATGAAAGGACCAAGGTGGTACCAACAGCTGTTGTATGTAGAAGACTGTTGCTGTTCAGTTGGTTTTTTGTCATTCCTCCCACCCCCAAATTAGTCAGACTATTGCTCCACAAAGCGCTTAGTATCCTAAGAAGATGAGGCAAGCCCCCAGGGCAGGTATGTATGCACAGGGCCCTCTCAACCTGTAGTCCTCTCCTTAAGCACTCCCTAGTCACGCTGTGAAAACCCTATTCTAGAGAGGAGCTGGTATTTTAGATGCTGTTAAACAGGAAGAACAGAGCAATGAGAACAGAAGTTGAGGATATACTGAATGTGATTGTTTGAGAAGAATCTACATGCTATGAAAATACTTCGGTTTTTAAATACTTACATAAGCCTGATTTATCAAAGCTGGTATTTTTCTGAGCGTTGCTGCTCTGAAGCACTGCAGGTTATACTCTGAGAGGGTACTCTCACTACTGAGACACTGATGATACAATTTCTTGCCAGAAAGACCACTACCAGATTCAGATTGAGGTATGTTTTTTTCCATATATCTATCTTTCTCTTTCAAACTACTTTCATTGCCCAAATTAAGTCTTAATTTACTTGCATGAATGACATTCATTAATCTGCTGTGGTAACAGGGAACCAAATCTACTGGGTCAGTCCCAACCCTATCAACGGCAGTATTTTATCTTTAGTAGATGTGGTAAAATAGCAAAATATCATACATAAAATATCACAGGATCAATGGCATCTCCTTTCAAAAGTGCTAGCGTATGTTTTTGAAATATTTGTACTCTGTCTGAACCCTTGTTTAACAGCAAGATGCTTGGCCCGTAAGAGCACTCTGCATTATTGGCAATATCCATAAAAACAGCGCATGTGTTACAGTTTACTTTGGTATCCCTTTGTAAGAAAGGGCTGCAGAGTAATTCCTCCTGAATTTTGTATACAAAGGTTCCTGCAAACTAAAATAATTGTTTGTGCAAAAACCTGTATTGCTTAGAGGCCTACACCAGAGACATTTACTGCTTTCCTTTCTCTGGAAGCCAAACCTTGACAGTCATACAAGATGTATCTTGCATTCTTTGGAGTGAGAGAATTTATATAGGCTAGAATTTTTTGCCATGTTCTTCTAAGTTATTCTAGTAGCTAAAGCAAGTGTAATCCTGCTCTGTAAAGCACTGTTTCAGCTTCCAGAACTCGCAGTACCTTGCTGAAAGGCAGCATTTTTGCCCCAGTTTAAAGGGAAGGAAAAGGACAGATCCAGCAGGCCAGTGGTACAACACAGGTACCCTAAGTCCTACTGTGTACTCTAGCCATGATACCACCTTCTGTAAAATTAAACAATCTAGTAAAAATAAGTTAAGATACAAATTTGATAAAGAAATTCACTATCTACTTTAACATAAAACCCGCATCTACAAAGCACTGTGTAAAAAATAAAAACAAAACCAAACCACAAACAACAACGAAACCCCAGAACAACCAACCTCCCCCAAAACCTCAAAACAAGTAGACAAAATTAACCCAAGAGTCATTGTACTAGACTGTATTCAGAATAAAGTTTTTGTTTAATTTTGTGTGAACAGACCCAAAATATCTGCTATGAGAAAAATCAGGTGTGTTTACTGTGAAGAAAAATTAGCAGTCCTTGCTGTGGTAGCGTGCTGCACCAAGGGCTACCGTGTGTCCTTCTCACAGGGTGCTTTGATGGTGGTTATGTTAGACTGCTTCCCTCCTCCTTTTCTTGCTACCCCTTGCAGTTAAAAAAGGAGACACAAGGTGAGGGAAAATTACAAAACAAGTTTATTAAAGTCTAACATAAAACACTTCAGGCTAAAATATGTACAACTCCCTCCCTTCCCAGGGAATTATAAAATTGAGAGTTGAGGTATATACAAATAACAGAGGAAAAATTGTATATACATGAAAGATATTTTAAAAATAATTTAACCAAAAAGATCAGTTATTAGTCCTTATCTGAACTTAATTCTGCAAGGCCTACCGCTAGACTTTCCAAGATCACAGCCCTGAAATCCTTAACATGGGACTTGTCCATACTTGAAAGCTGGTTTGAAACACATGATTTCAGAAAAGTTGTCATGCTTTGTGCCCACATACAGGCACAAATTTTGAAGCGAGTGTCATACAAGGAGCTATTCTCACATAAGTATTTCCCAATAGCCAATTCGGAGACTTCTAGGTGCAGATAACCTATTCAGGCAAAACTTGCACCAATGTCAGTGCAAAATTGACTGAACCGGTACTGAAACAGTGTGACAAATCATGTCATTTTCTCTAAGTTACTGTTAATGGAATTATTAAAATTCCCTCTTGCCTTCTGCAGGCAGGTCTCAAGGAGATGTCTGCCTAACAAGATTCCATGCTTTCCCATATTAATCCCTTACAGAAGTTATCAATGCTGTTATAAACCTTGTACCTCCAAAATGAACTCAGAATCCTTAAACCCAGGACTTTGATGTGCAGCCCATTTCCATGCACCTGTTGGCAAAAGGTACAGTACAGACCTGCTTCTTCAGGTCCTACAGCACCCAGCCTGAACACACCTACGAGTATTTTTTGTGTGTGTGTGTGTGTATATATATTTAAAATCTATATTCTAGTAAATGAATACAGTTTATAGAGATCATACCTCAGCAGCTGAGATATCTTCACAAAAGATGAGAATAAACATCAAGACTCTCAAATGGGGACTCAAGAGTGCAGGTCACTAAATTATTGCTCCAAGACAAAACTACAAGCTTGTGTTTTCTATTAAGAAAGGTTAAAATTGTTGTCTTGTAAAAAATAATGATTATCTTCTTGTCTATAAAGAAAACTAAATGACTAATAAAGCAAGTGTTACTAAGTATCTAAACAAATCCTGTATAAATCTAAGCACTGTATTTTTTAAAAAAGTCTGAAATCTAAGAATACAGTAATAAGCTATAATTTTAGAAATATAAAAACAGTCCAAACAAACATTGTTATGGAATGCATTTTCTATGTAGGAATGTAATTTTGAAATTTTTTTTTCTTCCAGAGCTAGTTCTCTCTTGTGATCATTTATCCTGGCTATGTTACGCTTCAGATACTTTTCCTCAGATAACAGCAGCATATCATTAGTTTATCTTTCAAAGCTGTTAAAATACGTAATTTATCAGTTGTCCAGTACTGTTCTTTTTCAGTATTCATGACTGAGCCTATCTCTATCCCAAGACTTTTGCTATATTTTCAGAGAGAGAAAGTAAAAAGGAGCCTTTAGGACAAGCTACACAGAGGTTGCTTTTTTAACACAGTCAAGATCCCAGTCTTTGTGGTTCTCCAATCTTAAATGGCAAGACTAAGGTGCTACATCAACAACAGAAGATACAAAAGCAAAACAGGGAGGAAAAGAGGAAATGACAAAGAGGAGGTAAAAAAAATATCAGAAAACTTCATCCATTGTCCTTTGCCAGTACTGCGAAGGACATCAGCTGTTTGTAAATGCTGTAGTATCGATAAGCAAAGAAAGTAAGTCAGGCAGTTACAACAATAATTAGCTCCAGCAGACAGAGTCAGAGATACCTGCATTAAGAATGTTCCCAGTGAACGTAGTTGTACTCCTTCCTGCCTGTGGCAGACTTTATCAGCAAATTTGCCATATATTAAAGCATGAAATATGATCAAGAAGCAGAGTTTTTAAACATGCCACATACCAAGATGATCAACACAAAGAAGCAAAAGGCCTATAACTTTACACGTACAAAGATGTAGGAAGAAGAAAAAAAATACTATCTGTAGTCATGCCCGGGAATCAAGGGACCACTGGCCCCATATTTAAATTAAATCCTCCAAGAAATTTTTCACAAGTCTGTTTAATTAAGGTGCAGATTAATTATTACTCCATGTAGAACAGAATCAGTTAAGAGGTATCTCCTATGCTCTTCTATTTATCAGTGTCTGGACACAAGGCATCAGTGGAAATCGAATGCTAGCACCAAGTAAATAACCAACAAATAATATCCTTAAATGCATTGTTGGTACAGTACTATGACTGTTTGCTTACTATTTGATGATTACTTAATGCTAACATTGTGTTAATGGAAGAAGCTGGCAAAATGGAGTATAAAAGTACTCCTGCTGTCAACTAGTCTTTAACTAATGACCCTACCAAGACACTAAAAATGTTGCTTTTTAAAAATGCACACTGCTAGTAACAAAACATACCTTCACATGGGTCTTGCTAGATACCGGTTTTGTGCAGTTACTGTGGACAAGTGACATGAGAGGTAAAGCAATACTTAAATACTTCAATTAAAACTAATCAGTCACACTTAAGAAAACCTTGCCTGGAAGAATATCGATCTGCTCTGTTGTATTCTTCCTTAATGCCCCCTCATGTGGCATTCGCTTATTATTTTCACAGTGAAGGGCAGAATTTATTTCCTCTTTCGTGCCTACAGTCTAGCACAAGAAGAAGCACTACTATAAAAAAGGGATTATGAAGCTATGATTCATGCCTCACAATTAAGTCAATGCATCTTTTCCTCTCATCTACAACATGTGTGTTCCAGCTCTCCTTTTGAGCAAATGTTGCTGTTTGTGCCAAAACCAGGGTGTTTTAGAGACGTGAAAAATAAATCTGGGACAAGATACAACAACGCTGGATTCACTGAAAAGAAAAAGTGACTTGTTGGAAAGAATACCCAGTATTATCTATGCTACTAGAACCCCCTGGCTTACCATGCTACAGAAAAATAATTAATCCTCCTTTACTGGCCTCGTCAGGAAAATACACACAAAACTTGCCCTCTGGTCAGCCTTCAACTGAAGATGGATACTTCTGGCAGACAGCAGTAATTCTTGGCAAGCACCTCACCAGAGCACTGGCCTACCTTCCGTCATGTACCATTATATCACCTTAGAATGCAGAAGTACAAGCTTGTTAGTACATTCAAATTATGATTTTCCCCTTAAACCTCTGGGTTAGTATTTTTCAGCTATCAAATATGGCTTAAAATGTCTGCTCTCAAATGACGTTGTGACGCATCGGATCAGCAGGAACATGGGAGGAGATCTCCAAAATACACTCAACATGTAACAGAGAATTCTTAAGGCAGGTGTTGCTGGAAAGGATTTGTCTCCTGGAAATCAGTGTTAATTGCAAACAGAGATTTGACTGTAGATTAGCACAATTCAACAAAACCCAAAAGACAGCGCTGCACAATGGAATTGCCTTACAAATGTCTTTACACAGAGGAAAAAGAAAAAAAAAAAGAGCAAGTCCCATTAAAAAAGTGTGACTGCTTGCTTGCTTATGTTCATCTTACCAAACGTATACAAGTTCACTACCAAATGATGGTGATGGCTCTGTACTGCGCTGTCAGTATAACTGCTGCAAGAAAATAAACTGAGGTTCTGAATATCCAGTCACAGCAGATCTTAGTAATGTTTCTGATGAAGGAGACTGATTACCCGTCACGGGAAGCAGCATCTGATGGTCTTCAGTCCCAATGGGAAGAGGAAGTGCTAAAGACATCTCAGAAGGCTTCACATCTATGGACTCCGGTAAAGGACTTTTCTGACTCTGAATGGATTCTTGTTCATTGAAAGAATTATCAAGTGCATTAGAATCGGGAGGAGTTTCAGATCCTGAGGAGGGGGAAGAAAAAAAAAACCACAGAAGAAATAAATGTTCAAAAGCCCCTGTGCAAATTCTGCAAATTCCCTTTCAAATGACTGTCAAAACCAGCACTTGGTGTGTCAAGGACTGCTTGGGCAGCTGGGCTATCAGCACTCCAATGTGCCGCAAAGCCAGAACCAGCTGTAAACACAATGTAAGCACTAAGAATCGCATCCTCTGCTGCTTGTAGCACGACAACTAAGCAGCTGATGCACTCCAACTTGACCTCTACTTGGCATGGCACAGAAGATAACAAAACCTCAACATCATAGTGCACAAAGGAGCTTTGGAAAAAATGTCATTATGAAGGTTTCCTTGAGATTTTCCACCCCAGAAAATCTACAAGCCACATCCAAGTATCCTCTTTCAACTGCAACAGCAATGGACAATACATCATTGATCCATAAACAACTTTGGGAGAAAACATTAACTCCATCCCAGCCAGACCCACTGCAGTTTTTATCCAGCCACCTGAGAAATGATTTCCTATTCTAAACTGAAATCCCAGCTGACAGCCTCCTCACTGCTTTGTTCGAACGCAGTCTGCCACTGCTCTTGCACAGCTCGCTAACCCACATCAGGTATTTAACCCTCCCTCTATTGAAGTGGTCCGAAGCGGCGAAGCACTCCTGTCCCTCCATGAGGGCTGACCTGCCTTGGCAGCAATCCCAGCTCTCACCCTCAGGCTCCGCCAGCCCTCTCCAGTCACTGCTGCCCTCACTTCACCCTTGCTTCTGCAGGAGTCCTGCTGCACCGGGGCCTTCCTAAATGGGGCTTCTCAGGCTCTGGACGTTCAAAGCTGCCTCTGCACATGACTTGTTTTCTCATCCTCCCAATCCAAACATACAGACATCTACTATTCTCTTTCCATATGACAAAGGCAAGGAAATTATGGGTAATGCACTTCAGGCTGGACAGATACTGAGCTGTTCGGAGCCACTGCTGACACAGGCTGGCTAGCTGAACATCTCTGTGCTTCGTACTGAAGGCAAGTAATATCTGTCAAATTTCTTTCTCATCAAAATCTGCTATCTAGAATAGATCTTTGAAACAGAGATTTGAAAAGTCTTTTTAGAGCAATATTTGCAGCTGGGAACATTTTGCCAGCTGTCTGATCTCGTGTGTTTGCTAATCCAGCTCAGACTTGGATTAACATAGACTGCATATATTAAAAAAAAAAAAAAAGCTATCTTCCACCATTACATTAAAAATATTTGTGCCTTCAAGATGTAAAGCATTTCTTGTAACCAGTATGCCTTGTTCACCTCAGTTACTGCCCTCGTAAAGACATACTCCTTTAACATGTTCAGCAGAAGTGAAAAATTTCCTACAATTCACACTATGCCTTCACATGGGAAGCTCTCACAAGTTACTAGTACAAGAAAGTACATATTCACGTACAGAAAATTCTTGTCAGCAGCAATCCACTTCTACGTTGCTCAACCTGCGTTTGCTATAGCAATGCAAATACTTGAAAATTTGTCTTCAATCTACTTTAAAACATGTACTTCATGCTTTAAAAGGTTTGGTTACCTCTAAAAGCAGATGCTTTTGGCTCTATAGAGACACTATCCAAAAATCTTATTTTCTAATTTTAGGCTTGGGTATGTTATTCAGTACTGAAGACAAAACAGTTGATGTAGTTTCCTAATCTTTCTCTGCACAAGGAGCTCACCTGTGTGAACTTTCGTTTTGTGCTTCTTAAGATTTTTTATATCCGTGTAAGAATTTCCACACATTTCACAGATAAATGGTCTTTCACCTGAAAAAAATTGGTTAGGCAGTTAGAACAATGTTGAAATGAAAAGAAAACACAGTTACGAGATGTAGAAAAACGGATTTCAATGGTTTATTTTAGAATACAACTAGTAACATTGTTATTTTGTCTGTGTGTATTGAGAATGAAATTGTTTCCAGAGTAATACATTAAAACAAAGCAAAAAACCCCAAATGTCAGAAGTAAAGCCATGATCCCACATCAACACCTATGCTGTTACACAGACATTAGTCTGAAAAAGGCAATTAAAAAAAAATTCACAAATATTTTCTTTAAATTATGTTAACACAGACATATATAAATTAAGAAACTTGCTTCTTTCAAATACAGCGCAATATGGTGTATTTTAAAGGCAAAAGGGTAAAAGTAGAATATTATTTATAGTGCAGGAAGCAGCCTGTCTGGAAACTGACCTGTATGGGACCGAAAATGTTTATTGAGCTCTCCAGAGGAAATAAAACTCTTTTCACAAATGCCACAGATATATGGCTTCTCTCCTAAAGGAAACACAAGGAGTATGTTATTTCAATATATAAACCAGAATACACATAAAGAACAAATCAAAATGAAACAGAGGTAACGTCCAATGGGAGAAAGAGCTCCCTAAACTGGAATCAAAGGGAAAAAACACAAGAAAGGAGCTGGATGACAACTCTAGTGGTAACTCCCAACCTACAGACTCCTGGGTCATTACCCAGCCCCTCCGCAGGCAGCCAGTCCTCCCTTGCCAGGCCTGTTCCGGTACCCCAGTGCTCTGGCTCCCCTTACCTGTATGTTTTCGAGAATGGGTGATGAGAGAACTTGAGACGGCAAACGCTTTTCCACAGCTGTCACACACATAAGGCTTCTCGCCTGTGTGGCGACGCACATGGTAGGTGAGTGTGCTGGCCTGAGCAAACCGCTGCCCGCACCGGTCACACACATAGGGCTTCTCGCCACTATGCTTCCTGTGAACGAACAGGGCATCAGTGACCTCCTGGCACGAAGGGAATCAACACCCACGATTAAATAACTTTCTACAATCAGTACTTCATGCCCAAAGTCCCTTGTGGAGATGTTCTGAGAACTAAAAAAGATGTAGCAACTCTGGGAATCAGCACATCCGCGATTTCTGTGGCAGCTGACCTGAACTGCAAGCCCTGCACATGGACCATGCACCATGAGAGCTCCACACGTTTCGCCTTATAGCGTACTGACAGAGAAAATGACGAATCCTAACAAGGGAGTATAATTCCCACTCCTGCCAAAAATGCGAAAAGCCCCATGCGGATAGTAGTGAATGGTGAGAACTGTTCTGTTTCACCTCCCACCAAGGACTTCTCTCCTCTTTGCTGCTACAAGCAGTTTAAAACAAAATCTATGTCTCGATGCCATAAGGATACCAGCGTGTAGGCTGTAACATTCATAAATCACAAATCCCTTCCCTAATGAGGAAGTACAGAGATGTAATTATTCTGTTACGCACTGTGCAAGAAGACCCACAAGAAACGGAGCAGAAATGGCCAAATTACGTGAACGTGTACCTCTTGCTCACACTGGAGTAAATTATTCTGTTTATTTAAACACATGGATAAGCATTGGCAGGATCTCACTTTTGCCTACCTGGCATGAATCTTCAAATTGCTTGAAGTTGCAAACTGCAGGTTGCAGACATCACATTTGTATGGTTTCTCTTCTCCGTGGTGCATCCGACTGTGGAACACTAACTGGCACTTCTGAGCAAAGCCTTTGTCGCAGAGTTCACACTTGTATGGCTTCTCCCCTAGTGAAAAATAAAACCTTTGTGCTCTCTGCACTCACGTAAGAAAGCTTGCCAGTCCACTACCCGACCAAAGCTCAGGTGTCCGTTCTAATACTTCTTACAAATAACATCCTGGAACATCCCATCACCAGTCCACTGAAGTGGAATGTGCCAGGAGTACAGCAGACTATTTTTTAACACAATATCTTTTGGGAAAAGAAGGTAACAATGTTTTTAATAGTCCTGTTTTCTCCACAATAAGAATGCTACTACTACATTTTCAGACTTTTTCCTGGTTATGTCTATACACGATTCGGAATATTCAAAACGAACAACCCGTAAATCATCTGCTGCCTCTTGCCCATCAAAGAGCAACCTACAGTCTAGTGCTCACTAATTGCTCATTAGCATCTGCTGTACGATGCTACAGGTGCTTCTCCAACCATTCAAGCTCTTTTAGTGGCCAACAGTCTCATGTAAGGGATCACACAACTCTACAGTCTTAGATGACAGTACAGAAGAGCCTATCTCTGCATTTCTATGGCAGTGCACAACCAAACCCAGAACTCAACAATTCTTAAGTACACCATGTACAGAAAAACTTCCAAAATAACAGTATTAGACATCTAACCTGCCATCTAGCAACCAACACCATGAAATTCCCTACCTACCTGTGCAACAATTCCTAGTACAATACCCTCAAAAGCAGAAAGCACAGCTGACGTTCCTACTAGCAAACTGTCCCTGAATGCTGCTCACAAACTCCATCTCATGTATGAATCTTAGTCACTGGCTGACAATATTTGCAATTCTCTCCCTTGGCTACAGAAAGAGCAAGGTGTCCTCCTGCAGCTGTACCTCAACACCTCCTACTTCACCTCTTTACATCTTCACAGCTTCCTGGAAAAAGCTCCACTGCTGGCCTCTGCTCAAGACTTTCCAAAGGAGAAAACAAGCAAAAGGAAACAGTTTTTTGTCTGATTCACCATTACTTCAGAATTCTGAATGTCAGCCACAAAAGGAAGAAAACTACATAGACCAGGTCCCTCTGCTGCTCACTGGGCTAAGTACAGCAGCGACAACAGCAGAACAGCTATGTCAGATCAGCCTGAAAAACAAACTAACCTGTCACTGTCTTCCATCTCTAAGGAAGAACATATGAAGAGACAAGCACAGTACTTCTCTCATACATTTTCCCGGGCTCCAGCAATTTGCTGTTTGTTACCCTTTTAAGTCAGACGCATTGTCTGAACGTTAAAGTGTTCCTACTTGATTTCTCTTTTAATGCTTTGTTCAGTAGCTCCTGATATAACACTAACTTCTGGTAACGTTAGTGAATGCAGAGATCGTAACACCATCACACATTTCAGCTGCACATTTTACTCAATAAAATCCCAAATGCTCTAGAAATCCAGCTACCCCCTTGCCTTTTTTAAAGACCCTATGAGAAAGTTACCTGCTTGCCACAAGATTGCGTTTTTTCTCCACTTTTGTTACCAAACATATATTATGATTTGAAGTTTAAAAAAACGCAACAGAAATTCTGGTATCAAGTATAGGGAGATTTTTTACCCTCTACAGGCAATAGATTTTGGCACTCCAGCACTCTACAGAGTAAAGGGTAGCCGGCTCTTCTGAGTCTTTCCAGAATGCATCCAGAGGATGCTCAGCCTAATAAAGTCCTCTCTAGCTATTTAAAGCAGAAACTGTGATTTTGTACTGAAAAACACCGAAAATTTTGATGCTATGAGTATATAGGTACTAACCCCACATGCATACCAGCAGCAGACAAAATTTCTAGAGGAGGAAGTCAGAATGCAAAGATCTTTTTAGTCCCGTATTCACAGGCTGTGATTCCAGGTCTCCACAGCCCAGCAGAAAAGGCCGATGGCTTACCTGTGTGAGTTCTTACATGGGTTTTCAACTGATTGCACTGGGTGAATGCCTTCCCGCAAAGCTGACACACGTACGGTTTCACTCCTTTGTGTATCCTCATGTGTCGTCGGAGGCTGCTAGCCTCTGAGAAGACTTTTCCACAGGTGTTGCACACTGGCTTAGCTTTGGAGTACTTCTGGTCAAGCTCTTCTCCTGAACTCTCCAGCTGGTAAGCGATCTTTTCACTGGCTATGTTAGACATACAGTGCTCCTTCAGGGCACAGCTTTGCTGAGGCTTTCCCCGTTTCTGTTTCGCTGCAATACTCTGAACCAGGATATCCTGCGCTGCCAGTGTTTCGCTTTCCACCACAGATGCCAGCTGTAGTTCAGAGTTATCGCTGCCTTGGGCAGCCTGTTCCGTTATCTGGGTGGCCAGCTTATTTGCATCCAAAAACATTTCAATGGACGTGTTCTCAGCCACATCGTTCTGATATTGTATGGGTTTATTCTGTATGGTTTTGGGGGAGCTGAAATTCTTCTTTCGCTTTTTGGTTTGAGGAGATTTCTTTTCTAAAGCTGCTTTCTTTGCCTGTGGTTGAACCAATTCTGCAGAAGTAGCATCTGCTTTCTCCCGATTACTGTAATCTCGGAGAGTCAGAAGGCAAGTTTGCTGATTCATTTCAACGTTTCCAGTGATACTAGATGTCTCTGTAGAAGAGGGATTAGCAATAAAAGCAAAGTCCTCCATCTTGATTTTGCATTTAGTGACCACTTCTTCTACTTTGAGATAGTCGGCAGCCTGGTGAATTTCTTTAACATTCCAGCTGCAAGAAAACAAGACTTGGGTGACAATATTCTGAACAAAGCAAACATTTGTTCTGTACCAACTGTACAAAATACAGACAGCAAAGTGACAGAAAGGTTACACTGCCAGAAAACGTAACCTGGAGAACACATACAGCAAGACCTCATCTCTCAGTGCTGCAGTGCCGCAAGACAGCAGTATGACAATTACTCCCGAACTGATGGCCCATGTCTAGTGGGGTCTGCAGATCCACAGAACTGCGTGCCTTTTGTAGGATTTTAAGTTAAAAGTCCAGTTGTAAGGTGGTGAGGCTAGACAGGGGCTTGTTGGTCCAAAAAGCTCAGAAATCACAGCACAAAGGGGTAAAACACTGGGGAACAAAATGCAAAAATTACCATTCTATAATCCTTCTGGCAAAAGTCTTAAGTAATTCGTAAGCAGTGCATTCACCTCAGCACTTCTGTGAGGCAAGTATTAATCTTGTTTTATAAAACGATTTGCAAACAGTCTTAATTCTGCATCAGCTGCACACACACAACATTAACACCAAGGAAGTCCTCATTTAAACTACTACGCTCTGCTTTTCAGTTGCTGCAACACAGGCCTTGATGGTTTAGAAAAAAATTGATCTGGAGAAGGTGGCAACACGCACCATCAATGCATTTATGGATTTATGGCACTCTAAAGAGAGATTAATGGTAAACGACATCATTCTAACAATCCATTACACAGTAAATGTAATTAGCAATACGTAAGTAGCCACAACTGCTCTCTGTACAGAAATACAACTGTTTCAGCATCTCATATTACACTAGAACAGAGTTCAAAGTACATCCTCCTGGTGTCACTTATGTACCCACCACCACAGAGAACAACGGAATTTGCAGACAGTTGCAGCAGTCACCTAAATGGATACAGTATGAAGTGACGGGTGCACATGGGCAGACCTGCAGGCATCATCTTTAGTCAAATAGTTCTGCCTGGGTGAGAATGGTACTTTCACCGTCCTCTTCCTTCAAAGACCTCAACTGCTCAGAATGAATCCAGAAACTCTCCTGCTGTGGTCCCAGACAGACATCAAGAACGCTGCACACTTCTGCTCATATGTAATTTGCAAAGCATCAATCACTAACTGCACCACACAGCTGTGTACATGGCTCTAGTGCTGTCAGCGCTTGTAGCTAACGTAAAAAATAAAGAACCCACCCTGCATCTGTGTACTTAAATTATCGAGAATAAGTTTTCAGACTTCAGTAGAAACAAAGGGTTTTCAAACCTGCATTTGACACCAGACATTGAGAAAGGAGTAAAAATCCTGGGCTACGTACTTCTAAATTCCCTCATGAGGGATAAGCTTTTTCTTTTGCTGAGAGAAAAAGCGTTGCAAACAATCCTCACTGTATGTGAAGCAACACAACAGGCAGCAAATCAGTGCAATAAGGAGAGGACGGACATACCACTTTTTCTGTAACTCCTTTTGGCAGTGTAATATAGGATTTTAAGTAACAGATCATGCAAATTCTAACAGATGTAATTTTTTAAAAATCGTGCCTATCTTCATCCATTCCTCAAATTTTAGTCTCTACTGCATACACAGTTTCTGGAGGGTTTCTCTGCAAAAGTGGACTCCTATAATCTAACTTCGGAAAGAGTATGCTTATCACCTATCCTTCCCTCTCCTGCTAATCACCCAAGATGTTTAACCCCTTCCAATGCAAACAGAAAGACTGTGAGACCAGAACTATCAGTCAGTGAAATCTGAGACAACATACCTTTGTTTTGGCACTACATGTCACGTGGTATTTTAAAACATACAAACAGATGCTCTTCAACTTGTTAATATGTATTCATATCCACTACTCTTTGTTCCTCCAGAACTTATTACACAACAAAAAATCCACTACTGCTGTAACACAAAGTTGATTTCCCTATTCTCTTTCCCCCTTTAATAGTGTATGTTACCTGTCAAGGTTTAAGTTTCCCGTATAAATAAATTCCAGGAGTTTTTGGAATCCATCAGCTTTCACTTGAGTCTGATCCAATACAACGTTATTGTCAGATGCATCTCTGTAAAATGCACCGAAGTACTCGCTGAAAGAGGCAAGCACATTTCTGTGTGCTTTGAACTGGAATTCACCGATAACAACAGTGCAGTCACAAAGGAAGCCAGCTTCTCGCTGCTTGTTCAGTCTCTCCAAAAGGTGCTCACAGTGATGGGAATACTGCATTTTGACAACGAGCTGCAGCCTCTTTATTCTGACCTGGGAAAGAAAAGGGAAAAAAGAAAAAGGATTTACATGTGGGATTTAACTTTGTTTCCCCCTTCACAGAGTAAGTTGATGATTAGGAAAGAGCCAGCGTTCGAATCCACTCGTGATCCCTGCAGGACAGCTGGTGTAGCAGCGCTCCCGCACGAGGGGCAGGGATCTTTCTTAACCTGGGGAGCTGCTCATTTCAGAGGCGGATCGCGGGGAGCGGGAAGGGGCGGGCGCCCCCCGGCTCAGCGGATCAGCCTGCCCGAGCGCACGGCCGGCCATGCCCAAACCGGCTCCGCGGGGCACCCCGCAGCCGCCCGCTCCCCGCGCCGGGACCCCACCGCGCTCGGGCGGCGGCGCGGCCGCTCCCCGGGGCCCAGACCCGCTCCCTGCCGCAGGGGCCGGGGACGGACGGAGCCCGGGCGCGGGGGGGCTCCAAGCGGCCGCCGGGACCCGGGCCGCCACGGCAGCAGACCGGGGTGCCGGCAGCCACGGCCCCCCGGCCCGGCCGCGCCGCTGGACGGCACGGAGCCCGCAGCGCCCCCCCGCGCCGCGGCCCTCACCCGGGCCCGGCCCAGCCACCCCCGCGTCCCCCGCGGCCGGGCCCGGCTGCCCGGCCGCCGCCCGTACCCCCGCCGCTGCCCGGCCGCCCCGAGGAGCCGCGGCGGGGCCGCCCCCGGGCCGGCAGGAGGGCGGCGGCGGCGCCCCACGCACCTGCGGAGGGGAAGGGAAGCGGCGCCTCCGCCTCAGGCCGCCATGTTCTGATGACGCCGCGCGCGCCGCTTCCGGGCTGCCAGTTCCGGTGCCCCCGCGCTGCGGGCGGGCGGGCGGCGGCCCTGGGGCTGCGCGGGCACCGGCGGCCGGCCGGGAGGCGGGGACGCGGCCGCGGCCCGGCCCGCTGCGGGCAACGCGCGTGGCTGGGCCGCGAACGGCTTCCCCCGGAGCGGGGGGGGCGCGGACTGCGGGCCCCGCGGTGCGGTGCGGCGGAGCGCGGCCCGCAGTCGGGCTGGCGGGGCGCCTTGCAGCCGGGGGCTGCGGTCGTGCCCGGCGGGGCGGAGCCGCGTTACTCGGGGGCCGCAACGGCAGGGAGCGATGTCCGGCGGCTCCCGGGGGGCGGGTCTCCGCCCTGCCCCCTGGGCTGGTAAATAAAACGGGTCTAACGTCCTTGTCAGCGGTAGCGCCGCAGCGCTGAGGAGCCCCGCCGGGACGGTTGTTCCAGTGAAGAACGACTCCGGTAAAGGTGTTTATAGAAGTGCGGAGGTGCGGCACCGCAGCAGGGTCAGTCCCGGTCAGTTTCAGAAACGCAACGTTCGAAGTGAGGAAAAAAAAAAAAGAGTGCGAAGGGCCGCCCTGGCGTGTTTCCGCCCGGTTTCGAACCGGGGACCTTTCGCGTGTTAGGCGAACGTGATAACCACTACACTACGGAAACGCCGCTGAACGCGACTTCTTCCCAGCACCCTACAATGGTGTCTGCTCGCCACCCCCCCCGACAGTGACTACCCCGCCTGGGACCTGCCTCATGCTGCTGCCCGGGCCCACCCGAGGAGCTGCATCCCCACGGAGCCACAGCCCATCCGTGCTGGCAGCTCCCCAGGCATCGCCCCGGGGTGCGGCACCCTGCCTCCGCCAAGGGCCTCCCCTCAGCCAGCCCCAAGCTGCGGGGTGCTCCGGGGCTGTCACCTCCTGCCACCTGTACACACCAGGAGTGACAGCACTGGCATGAACAAGAAACTTTAGGATCTGGAATGCTCTAATTGATTTTCAACATATCTTTCAATAAAAAGCCATACCCTCTGTTAATATTTGACAGCAAAATGTCACTCCAAAGGTCTCTGGCTTACAGCGCCAAACCTACCTCCTGCTGGGGCTGCAGAGGCTGGAAGGATCATTTTGTTGGGAACGAAGCACAGACAAGAAGATATCGACAAAAGGAGCTGAAAAGTGCGGGGAAATGAGGGGAGCAAAGCATGACAGAGACTTGCTGGTGCCAGCAAGTGCAGGTGGGATGAGCCGGACAAACCGGGCAGGGCTGCCAAGGAGAGGTGGAAAGCACTGGAGTTCCTGCAGGAGCAAAGTGGGGCAGGGTCAGTGTGTGTTTATCAGAAATCAGAATAAGACAGCCCCAGCCAAAGAGGAGAAAGGGAGTTGTTTGGCACTGCTAGCCCTGCAGGGCAGAACCATAATAAAGCAGCCAGCAAGAGAGCAACAGACAAGCTGGGAGCTGAGCACAGAGTGCGTTGCAGCAGGCAGCCTCTCCTCTGCAGGCCTCCTGCTGCAGCTGGAGCTTGGAAAAATGAGGAAGTGACTAATCCTCCTGGATTTTCTAGTACCCCAGGCACTGAAATGCCTGATCTTGGAAGGAGCTATAGAGAGGAAATTAGCTTTGCCATCCTTGGCAAAGGGAAACACGAGCCAAACCCCAACCGTTGAGAGGAGAAAAGCCAAGAGGAAAGAAATAGAAAAGGCTCCAGGAGAAAGCAGTGAGAGGGAAGGGAAAGGGGAAACAGAAGAAAGCTGGAAGCAAGCGGCGACGATATTCTGTTGAGTATGACAGTGGCAGTTGCAAGATTTCTTGACACTGCTGCTGTCATCACGCAAAGGTTTCTAGTAGCTGTAGGGATGTGTGTATAAGAAGTGCCACAAAATGGCATTGGGGAAAAATGAGCATCATTACTACCTCTTTTCATGCTTGCAACTTCCCTCAGGTCCCCGTGGAAAAACACTGGTGGGAATGCACTTGTGTTCTTAGTGCCATACCACAATCACAAGATCTGTGGTGCACAACTGTAGCACCAGGGTGAGAAGGTTGACATTGCAGCCACATCTCTGCCCAACCGCATATTGCTCTGACATTAATAGCACCCATTTTGTTCATGCAAGGTCTTCAGCAGCCTCTGAGGATTCAATTTTAATAATTGTAAATAAAATTGTAATGAAACACAAAATACAAAGTAACTAATGACTTTGCATTATTATTGATACAATATTTTCAGTCATAGCCTGACAACCACGGTTAAAGAAGGAAGCTCCTGTTCATAACACACTATAACCTTCTCCAAGGAGCTGAAAGGTCTCCGCTTTCACAGCTGCCGAAGTTGCCTGGCCTGTGAAAGGGCTAAAATATCTTTCTAGTATTTTTTTCAAGATAATACACATAATTTATATGTACATTAAATGCTTTTTCCTAGCATCTTTTACCTGGGGCATCCCTGAAAAGACTACCTTGACCAAGGAGAGATGCTGGTGTTGCCATGGAGACGGAAGTGGAAGAGTACTTGTCCGGTGCCACTGTATTTTGTTTGATTCCTGTAGGTACCCAAAAGAGTGTGAGTTTGTCACATCTTGGGGAGTTAGGGATGCTGTGAGGAAGAATGTCTATGACAATGACTTGAAGATGAAAAGTAGTGAGCAGAAAGTGATTCTGACTGAGGCACAGTGACGGAGCTCTTCCCCCAGCACACTGATGTACCAGGTCTGTGAGTCTCTCCAGGCTGTGCTCACAGTCCATGCTTCAGGTCTCACACAGGCAGTGTGGTGGGCCACGGTTACAGTGTTGCCCACAATATATCGATCTTGGAAGGCTACTGCTGGCCCCATGGTACTCCCTGGCTTGACACATACAGCTGTGATTTTACACAGCACCCGACAGGGATGCTGAAAGAAAGTAGAGCTTCAAAAGTCACCACACCTGAAGAGCTGCTTGTGCAAGGCACAGAAGAAAAATTATGTGTGCCTGGTCTTTGAGGAAGGGATGACACAGAATCATAGTGAGGTGGAAAAAACTTACCACCTTCCTGGTGGCCATGAAATTACGGTTCAGAATCAAAGGTTTCATTGTCCTGAAACCTTCTTTCACCCTCCTGATGTTGGCATAGAGTCACAAGGGATTGACAAGCTCTGCTCCAATTCTGTCACGAATGAATCATCACCATGATGTTGGCATAAGGGTTTACTTCCACTACAGTCCTTCTGCTGTGATGGAGAGAAGGGACACTGCTTGATGCAAGCGAATGTCCATTTATTGTACACAATCACGAGTTTATATATGTTTTCAGAAGCTGGGCTCTTTAAACTGATTGGTTCTTTAAGCTAAGCATTACATACTAGGCAACCCCTAACTGGTTAACTACAAACAAAGGACACTTTAAGTAAGTGTTTACAGTCATCAATTAACAGCAAGGTGTTACCTCTCCTTGGCACCATCCATTCCCCACTCCCCTGTTTTTTCCTGGCATGTCTCATCCTGTTGATTGTTATCTATTCACACTCCTTGTCCTCCCAGGGTTTGTGACCTACAACCTCGAGCACATTCCCCTCAGCTGATGGCCACCCATGGTCCTGATTTCCAGGCCCCCTCCTGCATCCTTCCTGGTGGTTTCAGCCTCTTCCCTGGAATCAAGCTGAATGCTTCAACAAGGAGATGGCCTACGTGGTCCCACGTGGTGTTAAGGTGAAAGTAAGCGCTCCTCCTAATAGGAATTTTTAGTGGACAGCAGGCTTGTCACTTCCTTGACTGCCTTCCAGCCAATGCAGATTATGGTGACAGCATGCTGGAAGGCTGTGCCTAACATGGTGCTCATGTTAGCATGAAAATAACATATTTTCAAAATACATGAGCTTTTATAACAGATTTTACTTAACACTTCATGGAAAAAAGCCTGAGATTACAGCTACCTGTAAGCTAGTGTCTAGGAGGAAGCCTGTGTCTGAAGCGTGCTTTTTGAAAGTCCAATAAAAATCACAACATCTGGTGCAGATACTTCCTTCTTAGTCCATGAATACATCTTTCTGAGTAGGTGTAAAATATGAGGTTCTTCAAAGACAGTCTTTACCAGAACAGTGTTGTACAGTATTTGTACAATTAAAGTTGGGAAGACCAGGAGCTCTAAGCTATTGCATCATACTCCGTTGTACCTGCCAGACTGCGCAGCCTTGAAGCACCTTGCTTTTCCGTGGAAATCTCGGAGTCGAAAAGCAAACACAGAGAAACGGTTCTGAGGAGGGTGATGCAGCAGGGGCGAGACAGCTGGCATCCGAGGTGAGCTCTCCGGGGAGCTGGTGCTGAGCAGGAAAGCGCCTTGCACGGAGAGATCGTGAAGGAGTTAAAGACCCTCTTCCCACAGATGGCTGGCACATTACTGCCTCGGGGCAGCGGAGGGGGGGGGGGAATTTTGGGGTAAGGGGCTATCAGCTGAGATGGGCAGGGCCTGAACTCGCCCACAGTCCAGCCCCCCGGGCCCCAAGTCCCGGCCCTAAACCCCAGGCCCCAAATCCCGTCTCCAAGCGCCAGGCCCGGCTTCGGCTGCCAGGTTCCGGCCCCAAGCCCCCGGCCCCCAAGCCTCCAAGCCCCAAGCTCCCCAGCCTCCGAGCCCCCAAAGCCCCCGCAGCCCCCCAAGGCCCCCGCAGCCCCCAGACCCGGTCGCTGGGAAGGAGCGGGGAGGGAAGAGGGGCGGGCCCGGCCCGGTGCCCCCCCGGGCGCACGTGGTGCAGCGGTGGGACGGGTGGCCCGACGTTCTAAACTCCCGCCGCTGCCGCCCTCCGGCCCCTCGCCCCGCCGCAGCCAATGGCGGCGGAGGAGTGTGCCCGCCGGGCCAATGGAGGCGCGGGGGGGGCGTGGCCGAGGGCAGTTTAAGATGTGCCGCGGGGACACCCCAGGATCTCGTGGCGGGTGGGGAGGCCCGGGAGCGTCTAACCCTAAGAGGCTGTTTAACGGCGCTCCCCGCGCCCGTCCGCTGTTTTATTCGCTGACTTTCAGCGGACGTGGGGAGCTGGCAGGGGGGAGGTGAGGGATGGAGCGGGGGCGGGGCGGGGGGGGAGGTGGGGAGGGGGGGGGAAGGGCTCCGCTATCAAAAAAGGTCAGCGAGGGGGTGCTTCTCGTCCCCGGGCCGCCCTGGGGTCCCTGTCCCCGGCCCGGCACCCGCGGATCCACCGCGGAGACTGGTCGCCGCATCGCCCAGAGGCCGCGGTCGGCCGGCCCCCCGCCACTGCCGCCGCGAAGAGTTCGTCTCTGTCAGCCTCGGCGGCGGCCGCGCTCGCGGTGTCGCGGTCCCAGCGCCGGGGACGGTCCCAGTAGAACAAAACGGGAGCGGCGCCGCCGGGCCGATCCCCGCGCTTCCCTCAGCCGTGGGGCGCGCGGCCGGCGCAGCTCCGACAGCGCGCGGGGGCTCCCCGCGGGCGCGCGCTTCCCGTCGCGGCCGGGATCGCGGGGCCGGGGCCGGGGGGTGTGAGCAGCGCGCGACCACCCTCCTCGCGCCCGACCGTTGGCGCTGCCCCGGCCCCGCTGAGGCGACCGGCGGCCCGGGCGGCCCCGGCGCGGCGGGGCACGGCCGCTGGGCCCGGCCGGGTTCTGTTCGGCTGGGCCGGCAGGGGAGAGGGGACCCCGGGCGCGGGGCGGGCCGAGCGCAGGCCCTAGGTGGCAGTCCCCCCCGAGATTCGTTCCGTATCCCCCCTCCCGGAGGACGGGCGCTGGGAGGGCCGGGCTCCCCCCCGCCGCGGCGATGTTATCTGACAGCGCCCTGAGCGATGGAAACTTACGAGGCTGGGTTTTACTCATCGGCTTTAAGAAATGTTGAGTTTTACTCGCCGAACTTAAAAGCACGGAGCTGAATTTGCGAAAACACGCAAGCTTCCGAGCACGGGGAGCTGGTGACAAATACTTTGCTGAGGTGTGGAAGAAGGAACTGTGAGGGGGACAGCGCCAAGGTTTGTCCCCAGCAATTCCTCTCTGTGCACAGGCCTTGGTCCCGCCACGCAGCAAACCTACGTGTTGAACGCCAAGCACCGTCGGCAAACCTACGTGTTGTACGCCAAGCACCGTCAGCACCGTCTCCCTGCAGGAGTAGTGCCGAGAGCCCATCCCGTGTCCCTCGCCACCATGGATGCAGGCTGTTCAGGTACTTCTGTGGTAAGAACTACCTGCAGGCCAAACCTCTTCTGTGTTTCCATAGCAAGTATCAACCCCACCCCACCCCACCCCCGAAAATTTACCATAGATGCAGGCACATGTGCATGCCCTGTGTGAGAAAAGCCAAGCGTGCACCACTGCCCCACCACAGGTTTCACCTCGGCAGGGAACAGACATGGCCCTAGAAACTGGGCTTGGGCATGAGTCAATGACACATTTTCCCCAACCCTTCGATAATTTCCTGAGCGTTTGACCAGTGCCATCTTGTGGCCTTCTTTTTTATTTTCCTTTGCACAGAGGATGGGAGTGAACTTGGGTACTTAATATTTTTAATTCTCTTTGAAGGAAACCTGTTGCCAGAATAAGTGGAGATAGGAGAGTCCGACATTACACACCTGAAGACGTATAGGTTCTTTCTGGTAGTGGAATAGGAATGTCACTTAATAAACCCAATCTAGCTGGAACTAGTGCTGGCTCTGCTGCTAGTAATGTTCTTATCTTGTTTCCAACAAATGTGTTTTCATTCTTTTAACTTGTTTCTGAGCAACAGCTTTCACTTCGTATCAAATACTTAATTTCAGACTTGCAACTAAACATGCAAAGCCAAAATAGTTTATGTGCTTAGTATGTTACTTTTTCAAATGAAACTCTCCTTGTTTTACAAGTGTCTTGTTTCCCTGAGAAAATTCTAGTTTCCTAAATATATCTGGTTTTATGGCATTTACCATGATTTTTTTTTTCTTCTGTCACTTCTGAAAGAGGTGATAAACTTAAACTGCTAAGTTTCTGTACGCATGGCACAGTGTATGCTCTGCAGATCCATGTGTCAGAGAAAAAAAAAAAGTTTAGAAACCTTTGTATCTATTTATTATGTGTCAAGGAAAACTTTGTGCAATATGGTATTGTGGTGGAGATTGCAAGTGTCGCTGCTGTTGCTACAACTTGCTACTGTTTCTGAACAGCTTGCACCTGCCTTTCCAGCCCCAGTGAAACAGTCCAAAACCGGTGCTACTGTGGCTTTCTAGGAATCAAACCACAAGCTCTCAACAATTTCTCCCCCTGAAGAGTTTAAAACCATTTGCAGGTAGCAGTCGCCTGGCTGTGTCAAAGAAATAATTTGATGCAGAATTCACTTGGCAGAGAGCAGTAGTTACCTGTGACAGTCAGCAGCTTGGGGAAGCAGGTCCACCTCAGTGCCATGCTTGAATCACTTGACGTTAAGTGGATTTTCTTCCCTGCAAAGCATAAATGCTTTTACTAATACCTCCAAAATCCTTTTGCTTTTTAAATTCTAATGGTTCATTTGAAGCTTGTGTGCACTGAGAAGTTTATCATCAGTGCTAGCTGTGACACAAAGTGATACAGAGGAAGGCGATGTTTGGGAATGCTTGGGAGAAGAGGAGCACTGGTGCTCAATAAAATTATCAAAGCATGTTATTGAGGTTCATAGCCTGGGCTGCCATTCAGATGGTTTGGGAATTAGGATTGTGCATCCTGGGTGACTTGTCACCCTAGTGCAAGATGCTCAGAAATTAACTCTGAGCTCAGGTTGTCTGGAGGTTCTGTGACAAATGTTTGAAAAGTGAACTTTGAAGGATGTCTTGCTCGCATTTGCTTGAGGTGGACGTTTTCTCTGTTTGAGATCAGTCATGCGACATTTGTCATATCGGGTCGGGTACCTAGAAAGTGCTTTGGCCAAAGGTGATAAAGCACACTGTCGATTGCCCTGGCAGCAGGAAACGGCCTCACTGCATTCTGCTAATGTGTGCATGCAGTTGCCTTCCTTTTGCGTGGTCATCTTTCTAGTGTGCTTTCCTAAACACCCCAGAGTTTTTGGTCCCTGTGGGAACTTACTCCCTTTCTGTAGTGAACCTAGAAAAAAAAAATATCTGCACGACGTAGGTGAAATCCCTTAGAGACCCCATAGAATTGATGGGGTAGTAGGCGGAGGTGTGATATTACCGTGCTTGGGCAAATAGCCCTCTTCCGATGAGGGCATTTCAGGAACTGACAGGTTTGGCAACCCTGAGGTGATGAGCACACCTCCCCCATTGCCGCATTTTCAAGTGCGTGTTTCTAAGCTTGAGATCTCAGCTGCAGTTTATTCCAGCTGTGGCATTGTGTAGCATGCAGTGGTCTCAAGCTGTGTTCCACTCCTGGCTGAACCCTGGACTCTGCCTTCAGTCACCTCTCAACATCATTTCCCTTCCCGATCTCAGCAAGAACACTTTTCCACTCCTTGCAGAACCTGCTGTATGTGAAAGCAGCGGTATTTTGTCTTACGTTGGTTTCATTAAGCTGTTTTCAGTTTACTTTTTAGCTTTCTTGCATTCATTTCAAAACAGCCATGGTTGTTTGGGTTGTATGTGATATGCCAGTGCACACAAAACAAACCAAGGAAGATTTAAATCAGTTCAAGATGTTTATATGCAAAGATGGACTAACTGATGTGAATTAGCATAGATTCACATGTTGGTATGGCTTTGTATGTAAATTTAAAGTACACTTTGCTGTGTACTTGAAATGACCAACAGAAAAGCTGGAGCATTTTCATTTACTGAAAATTCTGCCAAGTATTTCCAAAAGTAGTTTGCAGAGGTGACAGAGCTTGCAGACTTTGTAAGAACAGTGCAAGTAGAGTTAATGTTGAACTACAATATTGAGTCTAACAAAGCAGTTCAAGCTGACCTTGCTTATAAGACAACAAAAAATGTCTTAAGGAGAAATAATTATTATCAAAGAGTAAAGAATGGTTTAATTCAAAGGCTGTTTAACCTCTGACAGGTCTGGCAAACATTAATAGAACCCTACCCTAATTCTGTTTGTAGATTGCCTCAGCAAGGGGTACTTTCAAAATGTGGTTGGATGTCGTATCTAAGGACATTTATCAGCAAAGGGAATGGAAGAAGCATACATCTCAATCATTTTTACAGAAGTAATTTAATAGTAAAGTGAAGTCATACAATCAAATCTTTGTGAATGCTAAAACTATGGACTAAAAATGGTTTACGTGTATAATAACATTCTGTGCCTTTCTTTGCCCGGTTCTCTGTATGCAGCTTAACACACCCAAGTGGGGAAGTTGTTTTATCCAAAAGAAATTTGGAAAAACCTAGATCCAGCCAATGCTAAACCTCTGACACAAGGGCTGGGGAGAACAGGTCTGGGTGTCTGTCCTGTGCTCAGTGACTTTGACCTGCCTGATCAGTCAGATCAGGTCCATCTTCAAGCAAGAGTTCTGTATTGCATGACCTTTGCATAGGAAGCTGGGGGATAGTTTTTACCTTCTGCATTTATAGTTTTCAGTTTGCAGGGGCATGATCGTAACTTGGGCCTAATAGTATCTTAAAATTGAGCTTAATCATTTAATTTGTGTGTATTCAACTTTAGCTGCAGTCGCTGGGGGAGTCTTACAAACCCTCAAAACTATACAAAAGGAACGGTTGTCAGTGCCTGGATTTGTGTATAGTTCCCAGTTGTACCAGACTTAAACTGATAATAGTTTAGGAGTACAAGAGACTTTTTTTCTACCTCTCTTTGGTCAGTTGAATATTGTATTTCAAAGACCTCAGCTGGGTATGCTCCCCTATGGTTGAAGTCTTATGTTTTTTACATCTTATCTGTGCCATATGAAGGTCTGTTGGATGTGCTTTTGCTGTTGATCATATTTTTTCCAACGGTAGATGGCAATAGCCATTCATGTGTAAAATATAAGAGCAGAACTCAGTGCATTACAGAATTTAATAGCAAGTAGGATCACTTCTGGGTAGGAATTTAAATGTAACTATTTGTAAAACCTTTTTCTTTTTTCAGGTACAGGTAAATTGCCATTAAATAAAAACCTTTGCAATTTCAATAATTTTTTTTAATGGAATCCAGTTCAAAGCAAAAAAAAAAATGAAAGGTGCTTATTTGAACTTCACAGGAAGGTACTATAATGAATTGTCATCCCTATGTAAAAAGGTATTTACAAATGCATTTTCCCATGTACATTCCAGATAAACTCAAGTGATTAAGAAATGTTGATTGACACTGGATTTTTATTCCTTTTCAAGTTTGCTCAAAACTTTAGTAATTTTCAGTTTATGTTTGGGTCAGAAACTGATTACAACATGTCTTTACAAAAATTGAAGAATTTTATTTCCTGTCTATAAACTTTAGGATTCACCTTGACAAATTAGTTGGACACCCTGACCCCATTGAAGATAGAGTAAGAGATCAGCTTTTGCAGATCTTCGATTTTGCTTTTACCTCTAAAAATGCATTGTATGATTTGAAACTAGATGCACAAATGTTAGCCTTTCTAGTATACAGCAATATGTCGTAGGAGAAATTGCTTTCCATATTTCTCATTTACTTAAATACATTTACTGTTTCCTTTTGTGGAATATATACTTTGTTTCCCAAAAGCGAGCATGGGAGTTATGTGAGTGAGGAAGGTAATCATCTATAACAAAGTTAAAACCGAGTCACAAGACTTTTGGGAATTTTACAGCTGCAAACCAAAGTTCTCATGCATTATCGTAGCATTCTGTTTTGCAACGATAACGAGCTTAAAGGCTAGCATTTCTCTGTTTTTATTGAAAAGATAATCAGACTTTTGTACATTAATGATGGAATATTGGCAGCTATGATAATTTCATAGAAAACATTTTAGTGCTGCAATTTGTTTTTTAATAAGGTTTTTTCTTATTACTGTATTGGTATTATCTGGATTGTACAGTTGGACGCTTCACTGTGCTCTGTGGGGGACAAAATAAGGCAGAAAGGATAGAAACTGACTGAAATGAAGTGACAAAGGGGGTTTGGTCCCAAGACAGCTACTGACTCCAGATGTGCCCTTCCAAGCTTCTTAGATTCTTCAACTATAAAATAGTGCTAACAACACTGACCTCCTTTCGAGGCTCTGGATGAGAAGCGCTAAGCAGTACTATCCTCTTCTCCTTTTGCCCGGGGCAATAGACCCATAGAGCTGTATTGTTTCCTGAGAGGCCAGGCTCTTCATGCATAAAACTGTCTTCTAGGTCACAAACTTTCAGAATCAGGAAAATTTACCAAGTCTGCATGCTTAAACCTTTTGTCTCTGGTTCAGTCTCTAAGCCTCCTAAAAAGCAGAATTCCATCACTTCTTTCATCACTCTAATATTCCTTTAAACAACTGTATCATGGGATCTATTGTACTTAGCTGTAGTATGTCTACCCTACAGTCCATGTTTTTCATCACAGGAAGCAGCTTGAACTGCTTATAACACACAGAGTATACATTTGTCTTGTTTTAGAACAGCTATATATCGTTCAGCTGGCTTTACAGCCTCTTCTGTGTCTAAAGATAAATATGTTTAAGTATAATCCTGAAGTTTTTATCTTCTGCATCATCAGCCTGCACTTTAGTTACCATTTCATATTATGCTTCTCCAGGCAGCTTTGAACAACCTTAGCTAGACAATTAAGGGAGTGAACTGGTAAAACTGCTAATTTCTCTGCCTTTCCTTTCACTCTTATCTCATATTCTCTAAGGTACACCTTTTTATCTACATGTTTCCAAGAAGGTGTTCAATTAATAACTCAGACAAGTCAGAGCTGATAGGATCTTTTCATGTATTAATCTAACTCTTCCTTTCAAACAGAGTGCCAGAAAATCACTGTTTTCATGTTTTCTCTATTTATTCTGGCTGGATTTTATTATTGAAGTTGCATGCTGTAGTCCTTTGATTCCACTCCCAAGAAATTACTGGGGATTACAACAGTGGCCTAACAGGTAACGGGGGTTCTCACTGATGTGTTCAATAACAGTTTTCTTCCATATTGATGCTGATTTTGGATTGTTTTTGTTTATAGCAAAAAACCCGCAGACTCGGCCATGCAGGATACAGAAACATTCAGGGTTTGTAAGTTTCTTGTGTTTGTTTGTGTTTTTTTTTCCCCCGAGGACAAGAGTGATGCAACACAGCTGATGAGTGCAACAAAGTTATTTTCAGTGGATACAATCACACCAGTGGATACAATCAAAGGCAGGGGTTTATTGGTCCGTCCAAGCTAGTCCTTTAGCAGTTACAGAGAGCAACGTTTAAAAGCTCCCTATTCTTTCATGAGACATGAATGACAATATGTTTAGTTTCCGTCTGTGTTGGTCTTGCAGCAGGTTTAAACTTGAAATAAGAGCTAAGCTGAACTGACATTGTAAAAAGTCCTCCTGGCTCTTGTCTACAGTTTAAATGCATCTGGTCGTGAGAAGAATCTACATGATTGTCAATGTGAGCTGAGAGGTACATGAAATGAATGAATTTCACTGGGAAAATAGGTAACCAACTAGCGAAATCATGAAGTGCTATACTGAAAAAATATAAATCTTTAAAACCCATCTCAGGGAGCCTTTTTTTTTTTTTTTTTTTTTTTTTAAAATTGGAGGTGAAGGTAATGATTCTTTACTGGTGTTTTTAATACCAAAATATTACGGATGAAGTATTGTAAAAATTTCTATTCCTAAGGCTTATAAATCGATATTCTAACTGCTTTCAGAGAGAGCAGCAACCAAAAATTTGAAACAATTAAAATGGATGGCAAATCCTGGTAAATGACAAGCGAGTGGACTCTTGCTCCTGATCTTCCTTGTGAAAGCACAAGGACTTTTCAGTGAGCAGTTTGCCTGACATAAATATATAGAATCTAAAGGTAATGTTATCTAGTACAGAAATTGTTATGCAGTACAGAAAAAAATTACCCATTAATCAGCTTTCTGAAATCATCCATTTTTTCATTCAAGCCAGTTTTTCATTCCCCAATCTGAGGACTTTCCATACTGATTTTTCCCTCAGGAATGCCATTTTTAATGTAGCAAACTTGTATCACCAGGACAAAAAGTTGGTTTACATCCAGTGAGGATCATAAACACATGTGGACTAATAGTTAAATTGCTGATTCTGTGATTAATATTGACCGTTGTTTTAGTTGTCAATCTGTTTCAGGGAATTCTTGTGAGTATAAAGTCCAAGTTTAATAAGCTCAGGGATACTGCAGTTCTGGAATATTTCCAGCGTTTTGCTTCTATTTTCAAGTTTATCTCGGTAGTACCACTGAAGCAGATGACATGTGGAGCCGCAGGTGTCTTGCTGGCTTGCAAGCTTGCTGTGTCACAGGGCTTGGCTACAGCACAGTAATGTTACACTGCTTTAAAATACAGTTTAGTCTTGTAATATAAGCCAGTTCAAATCACGTTTTGAGCATGTTTCTCAACTGTAAGCTCTGGCCAAGTGTTTCAGATAGTTCAGGAATACAGTTTAAAGAAAAATTATTGCAAGAAGGTACAATAGTTAAAAAGGTGAAAGTCTACCTTCTTGAAGCCACGTCCTGCAACAGGTTTTTTTTGGGGTTTGCGGGGTTTTTTTTTTCTTTTTAAGCATAGTGAGGACTTCAAGTTTTTCCATCTTATTGCTTGCGCAAGGTAAAATGTGCCTTTTGAACGAGCCATTTCTAATACATAAGAGGTATGTAAGTTCATTGGTTGAAGACTTGGGAACCAAATTTGAAATCCAAAGGAAATGTTATTGAATGCTTATTGGTAGAAAGACAGATCTTGGTCCTACAGACCATGTAATGCTCGACAAGGAAGAATATGTATTGACAGCATTCCTTAAAGGCATGCTTCAAGGACAAAATTAAAACATTTCCATAGGGTGTAGTCATCAATCAACAGGAGGATGTTCTTGTACACCAAGTGCAACACAGTATAGCTTTCCAGCGACCTTAACACACTAGCCAACATAGGAGCTGCTATAGTAATTACAGATTACATTAAATATCAAGTAAAAGCCAACAGCCAACTCCTAGGCAAACCTTTTATGCATTATTATAATCATATCCTTCCCAGAAGATTCAAGGTAATAAAATTGAATTTGATAATGCAATCAGTAAAAAGCAGGTTTAAAAAAATTTCTCCTTTGTTGATAATGTCCCAAGAAATCCTAAGTTTTATATAATGCCTAATATACATAAGTGTGGAAATAGTCCCTTAGGTATATTAACAGTTTTAGTTGCACATTCTCTGAGACTGCCTTGAATTTTTTATAATTATATTTTATTAAGAAATAATTGTTATATATCTAGTGTGCATTGCACTTCAAAATAATAAAGGCTTCAGTTACCTAATATTTCAGCAATTATAATATAGAAAATTTTAGAAAGTGTGAAATTGGAAGGATTGTTCTTACATATCAAGAAGCTAATTCTTCTTCCTGAGCAACTGGCTGGGACAGTTTGTTATGGGCCCTGAAAAAAACCCCAAAACCAAACCCCCAAACAATTAGAAATTTGACATGAAAAAAAGGAGAAGAGAACAAACACTTTGCATGTAAGGAGACCAATCTTCACTGCTAACATTTCTAATATATCACTTATGACTGGATATATCCTATATTTGGTCACTTAAAGGAGTCCTAGTGGGCCTGATTTTTAGACCAAAAAGCTCCTGAAAGCTTGGCATTTTGAGGGACTGTCAGAATAAGAATTTTTTTTCTGTCTTGGCCAAGATAGTGTATTTTGTTATATAGTAGAACTAGGGTTAGGTGTGTTTGAGAACTGACACCATAGAGCAGCAGCTTTTGTGAGGTTATTGGTCAGGTTTTTATTTCATACATCTCTTAAAATTTTAAAACAAGGTATATGTTATTCCCATATATCATACACAAAAGTTAGAAAAAGTTAATATTGAACAATAGTCTACAACCAGATTAGCATTCCATTTCTGTCAGCTGAAAGGGTCCAAGACCTGGCTGTAAAGCTGTTAGCAAATGAGTTGAGTCCGCATCGAACATGTCGAACATGGCTCAAAGCAGAATGTGGTGCAGATTGTCTGAGAAGGTGGTAAGACCATCAAAGATAAATAAGGCCAGGATAAGTTGGTTTCATTGTTCACAGGGAATAGAGTAGTTGAAAAAATCTAGCTCTTCAATCATTAGCCGGCATAGTGATACAAAAACCTAGCCCCAGCCATGGTTAAATGAGAACCTGCATGCTTACTTTTTCTTTAGTTCTTTTAAACCCATAAGGAATGTTGCAACTTTGCATTAGATCACAGCTATTACCTGAAGCAAGTACTGTCTGGGCGGTTCCCATTGCAGGGCATGGGGATACTGTTTCCACTAGGAGTTAACTGAGAGTCTGGCATTCCTGATTTCCGCAGTTTGTTAGCCACTCCAGATCTGGATAAAGTCTTAGATACGGCTTTTGAGTCAAAGTTGCCCTAATAAATTCTATTTTTACTTTTTAAAAGTCAGATTGCTTATGTAAAAACTAAATCTTAGATTCCCATCTTTTAAAAAGCAAAACCAAACCTCTCCTCCCCACCCCCTCCCACCCCCCCGGCTTGAGTTTTTATTGTTTGCTGTCTCAGAAAACCTGCCTGAAGAGAAAATGGATCAAGAAGTAGTAGTACAGAAGGCCAAAGTCAGCCCTCGTGCAGGGCCAGTGCAATAGTTGGAGGTATGCCTAATGAAACTGGGGCTGAATTTGGTCCTCTATCTTCACTATGTGGCTAGAGATTCTGTTTCAGTAGTTCAGAGGTGCCCAAGAAAACTTCGTAATTGATGTTTTCCACTCATTTTCTTTCTCTGCTCCTTCTGTATTTTGGTTGAGTTGTGTTTCCCCAGCTTTCAGATGTATGCCTGAACGCTGGAAAAACTCACTCTCATGCATAATGAAAGAGGAAAAGTTACAGAGGAGGAATTTATTGGCTGGAGTCTCCATTCCTGCTCTATATCTTGCTCTACAAGCTCCCACAGCAAGTGAGTGGTAGAGCCAAGAATAGAACACCACTTCTCTGACACCCAGTCCAGTGCCTTAACCCCTGCCTCCCGTGAGAAATTTTGTTTCGGTTTTCTCTACAGTGAAAAGATAAGATCATACTTTATTTTGGTGCATAAATTGATCTCTAGGGTGTGTGAATAAGGTTGGGAAATAGCCAGAGAATAACACAATGTAAATAGTGAAACATAAGGAGGTTATATATATAACACCACAGCTTCTCAGACTGCTGTGTGTCTAGATAAAATTAATTAAAAATCACATGAAGTATTTGAGTTCTTTCAAGTTTTTTTTGATCACACAAGGTCTTCTTCAGAGAGAAAGCAGGATTTCTTTTGCTCTGCTGGGTTTTCTTTGAGGGCAGCCAATGGAGGTGTTCTTTTGCCTGTAACGTAGAGGTGCTTTTCCTCTTTGGTTGTACTTACTTTGTCGGGGATAACAGCAGGTGTTGTGTTGCCTGTTCAGGGAGAGCAAAGGAGTCTGGACAAAGGTGGAGTTAGTGTGGACTGACTAATGCTTTCTAACTGCAAGGTGTTGCTATTGTTATGGATTGAGTATAATAAGGAGTAGCACGTGTAAACTCAGCATGGGGATGTTAATACGAAATGCTTAACTGCGTCCAGGATTCACAAGTGATAATGACGAGAGTGGTCTCTAGAAGTGCTGACTCAGCACCCTGACTTCTGAAACAGCCACTTCTCTCAGTTTGGTTTAGAAAGGTGTACCCTCTCCAAAACATGCAGCTGGCTCAGCAGGGGGATTCACATTGTCCTTTGCTTTGATGTCCACCAAACCTTCCATGAGATTCATGACTGCAGTTGTACTCAATTTCAGGCAACGTAAGAGCTTATCTTCTGACCTTTCCCAACATGTGAACAAGAGGCAAGTGCTAAGTGCCGCAGGTGAAAGCTGGATCCCACCTCTCTTTTAAAAGCATATAGGTTTGAAGAGTAAATATTTGTGAAAGATTTATTTCCAAAATCTCTTCACACATCATGAATGGGTGTGTGTGTGTATATGCAGAGAATAGAGGTTGCTGTAAAAGGACAGAAAAGAGGTCACGGTAGCTTTCTGTCTGTGTTCTTAGCCATGCTCATTGCTTTTATATGAGCATTTACAATACAAACTGCTCAAAGGCATTTGAAAATGACCCTACATTTTTTAGGTACCTAGCAGTGTGGATGCACAAACAAGTTGCAAGGGAGAAGCTGAAGCATGACCTTACAGCACCACTGGGACAGAGAGATCCTTCTCCACTGATGGCAAAATAACACATTTGCTTGCTCACTGGCTAGAAATGATTGGGAATTTTCTGGCAGTGCTTTACACTCAGGAACTCTTTATTTCTCACCACTGAAACATTTTGTGGGAACATGCCAGTTTCAGTGAAATTTCTGTAATAAAAAGTTTGTTTTCAGGCTAGAATCTAGAGGGAGTGTGCTCTAACCCTGGTCTGCCTGTCTGAGGTGAAGGATTTAACCCCCAAAGTCTTCACATTCCAGGGGAGCCCTAATTCTGGGTTATGATGTTGTCAGAGTGCTCTTTTCCTGTGCTTTTGTAAAAATAACCCACCCCCTCCCACAAACAACAAACAAATCCCACTTCTAAGTTAATCTTGCTGCAGTTGGGAATGCTTCTGAAATTTTGAAATGATTTCTGAGATGGGAAAAATTATTTTTCTTCTCTATCAACTTTGCACCTCACCACTCCGTCATGAACTTTGCATCTGAGATTTTGTCTTTGATGAATGAGCTCTCAGCCATAAAGACTGCTGTGAACTAGGCTTAAGGACTTTCCTGAAAAATGAAAACGAAGAGGCTAAACCACAGTTACCTTAGGAAATGGGAGGAAGGAGAAAAATTATATCTTCACTCTCCTGCCTCTTCTGCAGGGTTTTGTCATTCATTCTTCAGCCACATTCTCTGCCTGCGGATGCTGGCTGAGCTTGCTCAAATGTGAGATGCGGACAGAGCATTGTGGTGCTATCAGGGTGGGTGTCCTGGGTTCTGAGCTGGCAGGGGGCCACAACATCTCTGGGGACTCATGGCCAATGCTCCAATGGCTCTTGTGTAATTGATCCCTCCACAAATGCCACCCCTGCTGCTCCATCTAAGGCAAGCCACATATTGTCTTGGCTTTTCACCTTCATGGGCTTTTTTGATTGCTACAGTTAGAAATGCCAGCTACACTGTAAAATAAACAAATGGAAATTTCCTCTGTTGTTCTTTCTGGAACCTGATGTCTATTGTTATTTACTGCTTGTTGTACTTGAGGCTATGTTTTTTTATTTTTGCCATTATCTGTGTGACGACTGAAAGGAAAGGGCTGAATTTTGACCTCAAATAAGTGTGAGATGACTACTGTTTATACTTTGCCTTCTTCCCGGCAGCAGTTACCAAAAGGCTGCTCCTTCAGGCTGCAGAGCTGTCAGAGAACTCATGGTGATATCTTTACATGGGGTTGCATAAAGTGAAAAAAATTAAATCTTACAAATCACTACATAGTATATGCATCCCCCTTTGGGAAGATGCTGGGGGAAAAAATGGTTGAACAGCTGTTTAGTGCGCTATTAGAGTGCACTCATATTATGGCGATGAGTGCAGAATGAAAGAAACAATATAGAAAAGCAAATGGGAATATTTTAGAAAATATTCCAAAGACATATTGAAAAAGGACTACTTGGTAGTCAAAGTATCACGTTACTGTACTTCATGACTCTCATCTAGAAAAATGGGGCTTTAATATATGCTGGGTTTAAGTGTGATTGAAATCTTTTGGGATTCCATATCTAGCAGAAAGTTCTGAGCAATGGTATCTGTACTTGTGTCCTAAGCAGAAGTAGCAGCATAGAACGTATAAGGGAGTAATTCCTATCTGATGTGGAAGGAATTGAACACACTCGACTTCTGTCAGCTGTAAGTGCTGTCTGTATATGCCTTGTATTGATATAAGGTGTTGGTCGATATGCGCTTTCATATAAGCCTCAACAAATTGAAATAGCAGTGCTCTAATGATATCTTCCTTCTTAACGTCGCTTAGAAATGGTTGTCAAATCAACTATGAATATAGTCCTATAAAGTTTGTCAGTGCCTACATGTTTTAATACTAATGAGTCCTATGCAAAAAGTAGTTTGAAAACTGTTCAAATAGAACAAACGTGGTTTATCTCAGCCAGTGAGGAATTCTTAAACAAAATTCCTAGTGAAGGATTGCAATGGAACAGAATATTTGCTGGGCACTGCAGGGCAAAAGAAGCCAAAAAATCAGTTTTTCTGAATTATTTTTGTGAGTACCTCAAATTTGCTTCTGACAAACTGTTTATTTAACTTTAAATTTTAATAAATTGAAGGCTTTTTTCATTTCTAGGTTGGTTTTACTCAGTCTTTGAACTTTGAACCTGGTCATTTTAATTCAGCAGGGACTGGGGGATGAGGTTCTTTGTTTTGGTACAATAAACATTCTATAACTAGCCATCATTTTCTGTTCCCTGCTTTCATAACTTTTGTTCTTTATGTGATGCTATTTGCATCTTAGCTACAGCAGGCATTAAATAAGATGTTTAATTAAAAATGTTACCAGACAGCCAATTTAAGATCAAAGATCACATGCTATCAGAGATCCAGTACTTTGATACCACAGTAATAGGTACCTTAGAAATAGTCAGATTGGTTAGATTAGATAGTCATTTATTTTAGCTTGTTTCCTTTTTCTTAGTACTCATTCCAGATACTGTAACCTGCTAGAAGTTTTAAGGAGAAACAGTAATTTTTAAAGTAAAAAGTAAAAGGCTTCCAGTTTAAACCAAACAGATCAAAAAATTATAGAAGTAGGAAAACGAGACCTTTAGAATATATATAACCAAAAGCATAATAACCATTGACTGGGAGCATAATCCTGAAAGCTAACATAAGTCTGTTTGTTGTAACAAACATTTAGTCTAATTTAATCTTCGAATGTATTACTGCCAGAAAGAATAGAATTTACAGGCTCTAATGTGTTGGTTACTCTTAAAATTCTACTTTAACTATTGATGCTGATAGTGTCACCCACTGAAAAGACCATTGTAATTATCATTGTCATCCATCTCAGTGAAGTCTATGCATGTGTATTATTTACAGATCATTCTTTAAACTACTAAATAAGTTGTATACTGAGATGGAAACAAGAGATACAATTATGCTACACTGCCATCAGAGCACAACAACAGTGCGTGAATTTGAGCTCTTCTGAGTTAAGAGCTTGTGATACAATACTCCAAAGAAAGCAAAGGCAGTGTTAGTTTGTTACATGGCAGTGCACCTGCATGGCTAATGCTCGGGGCTCACAAGACATTAATCACCTCTGAAAAGATGCGAGAACCCTCCACTTCCAACATAGCCTGTGGCAGTTAATGGAACCGGGCAATGTGTTTTTACCTGTTTACTTTTGGTTTACTACTGAATTACTTTGATTTTAGATTAAGTAATCTAAATGTCTGTTTGGGAGAGAACAGTATTTTTTTTGTATTCTTTCACACTTAGAAATTACTTTAACAGCTCTTCCGGCTAATAAATCATAACTAAGTTGGTTTCTAATGCATTTGAATTATCAGCCAGTATGCGCAGAATGTTATCGCTTTTCATGTGTTACAGATAGGGGAGGTGGAAAAGTGGTTTTAAAATGGTGTTGAGCTACTGCAAAGATTTTCCATTTGCTTCTCAGCCATTGCCTTTCTGCAATCTCGGGGCGATTGCATTTAAGTGGTAGGGGTACAGTCTGCCAGGAGGGATGCTCTGCAAAGCTTCCGTTGACACCAATGGAACCCAAAAAGCTCTTAACTGGGCAAAGAGCTGTGACTCTCCCAAACGGACAATGGAGCAGAACTCTCGTTCCTGCTTACCGACCCCAGCCATCTTTACCCCAAAAGACTTTAAATGACTTTCCATTTTTACTTGCCCCAAAGTGGCTTTGGAAACATGGCAGAAACACAAATAAATGTAGAAAGGAGTCAGTCTAATCGGGCATACAGTTCTCAGAACTTCATTACTCTTCATTATCTGAAAAACTGCAAATAAGAAAGCAAATGCTGGCAGGGCAGAGATATATTGTCACATTGCAAATTTTGCATTAAGAGATATTTCTGAACGCTAAAAGAGAACCTAGGATCCAAAATTTGGTACTTGGATTCATTCTTGTGTATGAACACTATTTTTAGAAATGAACTCAATTGAAAAATCCTTATTTTCCATGTAAATGGACATCTTGTTTAAATTCAGAGGCAAAAAAACCCTGGGGTTAAGTGTAAGACCCACAATTCAATTTGCATGTTGAGTAATTCAGACTGTAATAGAAGCTTTGTCATGTTAAGGTTAGGTCTTTCCTGTGGCTGTTCAAGTGGGCTCTAAAGACTTTTTAACGTGTTGCAGGATATTACAGGGGGAAGGTTTGACCTGCGTCCATTTTTTTTTCAGACCCACTTCTGCAGGTTTCATCACACTTCCCATGTCTTGCACGTGGGACATTGCTGAGGGCAGGATAGGTGCCCAATTGCCTACATACAATTTCATCAGGAAAGGTATATGATTTATTGCCCTGTAAAGGGTTTTGACATGAAGCCTGTGAAAAGCACTATATAAATGCCAATACAATATAAAACGTCACACAAATACTTTACTCATTAATTCCGACCCTGTGCTTTTGTACTGGAGAGAAATGGGAGTGAAATATGAATGTGTTCCTTATGCTTTAAAGGGAAAAATGGGTTTGCGGATTTTATGAAGGCTGATGTGTTAACCTGCTTTTGTGGTTCCTTTAAAGACAGGCAGCAAGAAGCCCACTCTTTGCCTGGTAGTAACACTGTGGATGAAAGCAGATAAAGCTCCAACAAAGGGAAACTCCGCCTTAAGGATGGTGGTCCTTGGTCATGATATTGCTCTTATGACACAGACGATTTCATTTTATACTTCAAAATTTCTTTTCTTCAAGCACTACTAGCTGGAAGTGCCAGCTTTCTGCCATCACCCCATTTCATTTTCCCCCCTTATATTTTGTCTTATTATCTTCCCTAAACAGCTTAATAACCAAAGCTTCCCCAGCCTTCTTGGCGTTGGGCAGGCCTCTTGCTGATTGTGGCTTCAGCAAAAGAAAACGTGCTTTGAGGGAGTGTTTTGCTGACCCATTGGAGCTGGGCAGTGCTTGTTGCACTTCTTCATGGTGTTGCCCAAAGTGGACAACAGCTCCTTAAAGCCCATATCTCACCAGTCTTCAGCTGCTTCCTTCTGGGAAGCCACTGCGAGAGGCCACGGAGGAAGGGGAAAACCATGAAAGATACCAGAAAACTCTCACCTTCTGCAGGGATTTTCTAGCCTTGCCCAGTTCACTGTACATAGTGGGAGTCAGTCTGGCCCAGTTGGTATACATCACAAAAGGCTTATATCTAATCAGCTGAGGTTTTCTCTCACCCTCTGACCCACCTGTGTGGTGGGGCTTCAGTTTTTTTAAACCTTCATACATCAGCTTTAACTACTGCTGAGTACCGAGTAAAATTTACCCTATTTCTTTATTTTTATTTCAGGTTTCTTTTCAAATTCCTTCCCCCTTCTGTGTTTCTCTGTGATTTTGATTATTTCTATTTTCACTTTTAATAGGATGTTCACTTTCTGCTGATCTTTGCTGACATTTTTCCCTTTTGATTTGTAGTACTATTAATTTCCCTCTGTTCAATGTTTTGTCTACATTCAGAACATGTTTGTTTTTCTCTAGTGGCCTGTAATTACTTTCCCCCTCCTTCTCCTCTTTAATTTTTCCAATTTCATCTCCACTGATGCTCCTTTAAGAGCAAGACATACTGCGGGTAACCTCTTGAGGATATGACGATATGACTTTTTTGGCCAGAAAGTGCTTTAACTCTTGGAACAGAGGTTGGGTTGAGGATATTGATTGCACCTCTCTCTGGTAAATTGGTAAATGAGGTTTTTGGTTGCAGCTAGTTAATATGTGAGTCCCGTTGAATGTTTTGGGGCTGGTCCTGCATTGCCACCTTCTAGCGCGACTGGGGGCAGAGGCAAGCCAACCCTCCTGTGGCACCTTAAAGAAAGCTGAGACCTCCAGCTCTTGGGTTTGATGAAGTTTCTCTCTGTTTCAGATGAGGGATGGAGGAATGCTGAGACTAAGAGACCAGTACAAAGTAACCCAGGAATTCTGTAAGGAAGTAGAAAATCAGATTCCATTTTCTGGTGTCCCCATTCAGCACACTGACCTCCACCCTGCTCTTTCAGTCTAGCCTCTAGCCTGTTAATCTTTTTCTGCTTTTCTTTCAGTCTCAATGCTGTGGAAATTCAAGTCCTTCCTAGGGGCAGATCTACTCCATTTCTGTACCATTTTCATGGGGAAATATTTCTAGGGGAGTATTTTCAATGGCTTACTGCTACCCTGTACTTGTCTCTCAGCCTACGAATGCAGTTCGTCCTTCCCAGCCCCACTGTTTTCAGTGGCATTTTCACCAGGGACAGGATAATTCCAGGCCGGTTGGAAATTCGGTGCGAGCTGGGCTTGCTGACGGGCAGCTACACCAGGCCCTGGCCGTGTGGCCCGTTCAGACCCACTGGTGCTTGCTTTCTGCCTCCCCCCGGGCAGCGCGCAGCGTGGGGTGTTCCACCCGTGCTCTCTACCCGGGACCAGCCGCGGTCATGCCGCGCCGCGGCCGCCAGGGGACGCCGCAGACCGCGGGGCGCCGCGCAGCGCGGCGCAGAGGCGCGTAGGGGCGCGCAGGGGCCGGGGCGAGCCCCAGCCGCAGCGGCGACACCCGCACAGCTCCGCGGGGCACCGCGGCTGTTCCTGCGCGTAAGCGAGCGGCGCAGCGCCGGGCTCCGGGGGCGCGCAGTCGTTAGCCGCGGATTTCTCCCCGGAGATGGGTCGAGTAGCGCTACCGGGGGGCGACGGGGGCACTGGCGTTTTTGCTTCCCCGCCTCGAAAGTCGTTTAAAGGCACCAGCACTGGACGCAAACAGGGAGGCTTTGTGCAGGCGTGTGCGCGAAGCACGGTGCAAAAGAGGGAAAAACAAAAAGAAAAAAGAGGGGGTGGGGGGGAAAGTGATCATAGTAGGTTTGTTAAGGAATCCGGTAAGTTATAGGAAGCAAAATTAAATGTCTGGTGCTTACACGACGGCATGTTTTACAAGGGAGAAGGAAACTGTGCAGAAAATGCATGGGCTTTTATTGTTGGTTTTCATTGCCTGTATTGTGGTGGATGCTTTATGCTACGGAGAGCAAGTTTAATTGAACCAGATCGCTGATTTCATATAGTAGGGGGCATGGGGTGGGTTTTTTTGTTTTGTTTTGTTTTCGGAGTTAACTGTTTCGGGGACTAGAGGCAGGCAGGACTGGGCTCTGCAGCCTCGGAGTTTCGAGACAGCATATAAAAACACATGACATAAATACAAACACCAAGCCCGATTATCAAAGCCTCAATCTCTCGCTCTATTATTTTCCCTTGTATTTGGAGCCTTTTTTATTTTTTTTTCTTTCCCTTCTTTTTTTGATCACATCTGCCGTTCCCAGCCTTTCCCAGGACTGCAAAGCAAAGTGGACAGCTTCCATGTGACCACCTAGTACAGGAGGCATTTTCTATTGGGAAACTTTGGAGTGGTTTTCTCCTTTCCTTTCCTTCTGAGAGCTCAGAAAAGAAAATGCGCTATCTTCGCAGTGATTAAAGTCTCCGTATTTGTCTTCAGACTTATAGGGTTTATCCAAACTTTTGTGTGTGTGTATTCCCGCCCCCCCCCCCCCCCCCCCGCTTCTGCGCATTTGTAAAGTAGCCCCATCTAGCAATGATAAATATCCCTGTTGATCACTTGATTGATTACCTCTCGGAAAGGTCACGCGGGCTTGCAGTAATTTCCTTTTGCCTAAGGCTCCCTTTTCACTTTTACTCCCGCACGACAGCTCCAAGTATACAGGATCTTTATTTTTTATTTTTAACCCCTAAATAGCTCCCCGAAAACAATGCGTTGGTGAAAAGAAGGAGGAAAACCAGCCGGCGGGTCCGCGCTGCCCCAGCCGTCGCCGCGCTCTCCCGGGGCGGGCTCGGGGAGGGAGAGCCTCCCTCCCCTGCTCTCCTGTGGACTGAGAATTCGGATTTAAACAACCAGACAAGCTATTAATTTACCCATGCTACCCAGGGTCCTGAACCCAATTAATTTCTAATAATTACAGCCCAAGGGGGCTGGAGAGATCCCTCTGCCTCTTTCTAGCCTTGCCACTTCGCGGCACCGAGGTCAGCATATAATAATAAAGTGTATATTTTGAAAGTGATCAGCAGAACAGTGAGTTATTGCAATGAATGAAAATTGTTTCCATTTTGGCTAATTGAGCCCGTGGCTGAAAGCTGGAGTTCTGAGACTAAATAAAGAGGACTGTTTCATTTCGACGTGGACTGGAAATCCCTGCATAGCTTTTCGGTCACCCAGCAAGAAGCTTCATTTCTTTACAGCAAACCTGAAATCAGGCGTTGGGTAAACAGTATTAATAATTGCATTACAAAGATTAAATTAATCTTACTGGTAGCTAGGAGAATATAGATTGAGATTGAATAACACGATGTAAAGTTCACTGCACAAAGACAATAGCACAACAAATACCTCGATGAAGAATTCCAACTTTTCTCCAAGTAAGCTGCGGGGCTTGTTCGATTATAATGCAAGGAAGAGAAAATTTCCTGTTACGGGGAATGCGCTTAAACCTGTGTATGAGGGGGTGCGTTTTGTTTCTCAGCCTGTATTAGAAATAGATTTAATTCCACCCATCCATCTAGAAAGAAATCACCAAACATAAACCAAAACCAAATAACGAACCCAAATTTAAATATTTCTTTCTGGCCGTGTATCTGCTGAAAACGAGCCCTCATCCCCGCCGCCAGCCGCTTCCCACCCGGGAGGGAGCAGAGGCAGCCGGCGCGGAGCAGCCTCCCCGCACCAACGAAACGGATTTCCCGGGGGGCTGGCCGGGACCTTTCGGGAAGGGGGCCGAGCCCGGCGGGGCTGCGGCGGGCGATGCCAAGGGCCGCCGGGCAGGCGGGCGGGCGCCGGGGGGCGGCCGTGTGGTGGCCCGGGACGGCGGCCGGGTGCCCCGGGCGGGAGGCGCGGCACCTGCCGGGCTCCCGGGGCCGCTGGGACGGCGGGCAGGTGGCGGTGACAGGCGAGCGCGGCCGGGTTCAGGGCTGCCCGCCCGGAAAACACGCATCTGCGCGCCCGGCCCGGCCCCGGGGCTCCTACGTGTGCTCCCCGCGGCGCCGCGCTCGGCCGCCCCGGCGGGAGAGGGGTCCCCGGGCAGGGGGAAGGACGCGCACCCCTGCCCCGGCGGCGGCTTTGCCTGGCTCTCCGTTTAAACTGGGGGGCGGGAGGTGCGGGGCGGGGGCAGTTTTGCAAAGTTCCCCGGCGTTTTCGGTTGTCCCAAGTGAACCGGCGCCGCAGGTCGGTGCGGGGGGATGATTTGGGGACACCCCGGTGCAGCCCCGCAAGGAAAGGCGCTGCCGGCAGCGGGGTCGGGGATCGGCTAGAGCCCGGCTACCGAGGGCGGCCCCGGCTCGGCCCCGCGCATCATCCGCGCATCCCCCGCACAGCCGGGGAGCCTCTCCCTGCCGCCGCCGGGGCAAGAGGGGCCCAGCTGCGCCCAGGGCAGCCCGGGCTGAGCACCCCGGGGGCTGCAGGGGGTCTGCGACCAGGGAAGGCCGAGCCCCACGCGTGTGAGCAGCCTCGCAGCGCCCGGCCCTCCTGTCCTTCCTGCTCCTTTTGTGCACCCCTGCCTCGCTGTGGGGTGGTGGGGGGTTGGGCACAGAGCAGCTGCGTGGCCCTGAAAAAAACACAACAACTAAATCCAATTTGCAAATTAAAAATAACGACGGGCATCGAGGACGGTTCCGCAGAGCGGGTTCAAGTGCTTGCGCCTGTCTGCCGGGCGTTTGGGGGAGCAGCGTGGGATCCGCAGTGCCCCCGCCCCACGCGCAGGGGTTGTCACCGGTGGGGTGCGGAGGGCCCTGGGCGGTGGGGGCCGAGCCGTCGGGGGGGCTCCGCTGGCGGCCCCGACCCGCAGCACCGGCAGCCGGGGAGGCGAGGGGGGGGGGGGGAGTTGAAGGGGGAAGGGGAGATGCTGAAGATTTTATTAAAACAAAAAGTTGAGCAGCGTGTATGTACTGGCGCAGCCCCGAGTCTGAAAGATTGTAATTTTCTTTTATGGTGTCTGGCAGGATTTGCAACAGATATTAATGGGAACATAAATAGCGCATGGAAGGTATTGAACAAAACTGTTTAATGCAAGGAGGTTGTACCAGAGGAAAATCTATATGTAGTTTGGATTGATTCATACCTCGGACACAGCCATCCCCTAAAGGAGTTCCCAATTTCTGCGCGCTCCCTCTTTGATTGGCAAACCCTGTAATTAAAACAGATTAGAGCGGTCGCTGTTACTGTTTTAAAAGAGCTTTTTTTCTGCCGAACTGGTGGTGGCTGAACCGAGCTCAAGGTGGGGGAAAAGCGTGTACGCTGGGGAAGTGTGCGCTTTAATGGTACTCATACATAGTAAAACATATTATCAAATTATCTGTATATATGCAGAGATCTACGATAATTGCGGCCGGTTGAGAATAAACTATGTAAATGTTGAAATAACACAGAACAGCATAAATATCCCGTTGAAAAAAAAAAGAAAGAAAAAAAAAGATTAAAGCAGAAAAAGGGTGTAATTTCTCCCAGCCCCTGCCCCTGCCCCGGCGGGAGCGCGGGTCTCCCCCCTATAACCCCTCCCGGGTGCGCAGGCAGCGAAGCGGCTGCTCCGCGGTCGCGCAGCCCAGCGGAGGCTGCCCGCCTCGTCCCGGCCGGTCCCGGCCCCGGTGCCGGCTGTCAGGGTCCCCACCGGCGGTGATGGATCGCTGCAAACTTTTTTTTGGCGGCGCTGAAATGTTGAAGAGCGGGGGGGAGCCGCCCGTGCGCATGTGCGAAGGTGTCCAAACTGACAATGCTGGAGAGATAGCGAGCCGGGATTGAGAGAAAGGGAGAGTGTGTGTGCGAGAGAGGGAGAGGAGAGAGGGAGAGGGGGAGCGAAAAAGGAGGAAAAGCTCCGGGAGGAAAAAAAAAAAAAGCCCCCCCCCCCCCCAACCCCACGCCAGCATCGGCCGCGGGACTGGCAGCATGCGATCCAAAGGCAGGGCGAGGAAGCTGGCCGCAAGTAGGTGCAATACCCCTTTCTCTTGGCTTTTCACCCTCCCTCTCTGCCATGTTGCATAGACATGTCTGATGCGGCGCGGAGCTCGCGGGCAACCTGCAGCATCCCCCCCCGCAGCGCGGCCCGGCCCGGCCTGGCCCGGCCCGGCGGGGAGCGGGGGGGGGGGGGGGGGCGCGGCGGCCGGAGCCGGGCTGGGGGCTGCGGGCTGCCGGCGGGCGGTGGGGAAGGAGTTGAGGAAAAGTTCAGTGGCGAGCGCTGGAAGTTGCTGCTGCTGCTGCTGCCGGGGGCTGGAGTGAGGGGGGGTCGGGAAAGGGGGGGTGCGAGCGGCTCCGGGCCCTATAGTGGGCGCTGTCGGCTGCCGGCAGGGCTGGGGGCCGCGGGGGGGTGCGTGTGTGTGTGTGTGTGCGTGTGCACGGAGGGGCAGCGGCGGCTCTGCGGGGGAGGCGGCGAGCCCGGGCGCAGGTAGCCGGTGCGGAGCTACCGGGGACACCCCCCCGCCACGGCCCTGCCGCGGGCTTCTGCCAAAACCTGCCCCCCCCCCCGGCACCAAACCGCGCGTGGGAGCGGAGCGTGCGCGGGGCGGCGGAGCGGGGCGGGGGGGCCGCCTCGCGTGGCCGGGATGCCCCACGCCGGGGACACCCGGGGGGGGAGGGGGGGGCAGAGCGGAGCAGTTCCCAGCCTGCTGGAGTCACCCGCTAAAAGTTGATGTAAATGTTGTAATTTCAGGCGTTTTTCCAGCACTTTTTATACAGTTTGGCCGCCCGAAGGTCTGTGTTCCGCGAGGCGAGGGCTCGGCCGTCCACACGCAAAGCCCGACTTATTTAATTATTTGTCTTACGCTCACCCCATCTGTTTCTCCTTTATGATAGGGATCTTTGCCTTTAACTGCTGCAGTGTTGGGGCGCTTTTTTTTTTTTCTTCCTTTCTTTTTTTAAAAAGAGGGAATCAACAACAAAACTTTGCCAGCTTTCGCCTCCTATTTTAAAAGCAGCTGATGTCTTTATTTTCTCTGACACATCTGGGCAAGTTTCATTTGATATCCATGGCGATGGCAACTCACATTCCCGAGTGAAAAAAAAAAATGGGCAGGCGAAAAAAAAAAAAAAAAGTCAGATGAAATGTTGCATAAGTTGCGTGACGTAAAAAGCAGATGGTTATTTACTTTTTATTTGTGAAGGGGAAAAAAATAATAGAGGAGCGTGGAAAAAGGGAAGCGAAAGATGTCTCCGGATCATCATCAGCTTTTCTGTGAACCTAACAATAACAGCAGCAACCTGCATTTGATTAGGTGATATTAAAGTGGATAATCCAGCGCCCACAATTTGGAAACAAATGTTAAATCTCCAGGTTGCCATCCCTGCTTTGGAGCTAATTATGGAAAAAAAATCTCACGTGCCCGACAAAATCCGTCAGGTTTCCTTGCCTCTCCCTTGTTTGCCTCTCTGCGCAGCGATGCAGGGCTGCTCCTGCTCCTGCTCCTGCTCCTGCTTCTGCTCCGCGGGCGAGATCCGACCGTCTGCAAAGTTTCTGCTCTGGGCTGCGCGTCTTGGCTTTCGCTGCAGCAGCAGCAGCAACAGCAGCACTTTCCACCCCAGACAGATGCGTTGCATTAAATAATCCTTCGGTTACAATCCGCTCATAAAGGAAATAATATTTTAAAAAGCTGGGAATTTTTTTTGGTATGTGTTTCGCAAAGCTGTTTCTTTCACCCCTAAGAGCGTCTCAGTTTCATGGCAAGTGGAAAGGAGGGTTAGAGGCGACCCCTGCAATTTAGTCGTTCGAAAGGAAAAGTTTTTAGCTTTTCAGTTCTTTCTGGCTGGGCTGGGAATAGAAAATACTTTGTAGCCTTCACCCTCTTACGTGGAAAACGGTACAGATCGGGATCAAGCGTGCTTCTTTTATTATTGCACTTTTACTGCTTTGTGCGTGAAGGTAAAATCGCCCCGACTGCGTGGCTGGCGCTAATACCCAGGAAAGCTTTGTCCTCTTAATTAAGGCAGATTACCTGAAGCGCGCATTTTCTTGACCTTGGTGTAAAATTGCTAAAAAATAATGTTGAGGCTTTGGTGTCGTCCACCCCCGCCCCCCCCCCCCCCCAAAAAAAAAAAAAAAAAAGTAAAAAATAATCAGAAGAAACACAAAGAGCTACGCAGGGAATAGCTATTGAGTTTTCAAAATGTCCAGCTGTAAAAATAAGGGAAAAGCCACGCTGAGGTCTCTCCTCGCCACACTTTAGGGAGGCGGCCGGCAAGAGCGGGGCCGGGGCCCGGCGCTGCGGGCCCGAGGGATGCGGGCCCGGCCGGCCGCAGCCGCGCTGCACCTGTGCGGGCATCCCGCTCCGCTCCGCGCCGGCACAGGACCCGGCCCCCGGGGCAGCTGCTTTTCCACTCGGGTGGGTTTGTGCCCGTCTGGTGAAACCGTATCCCCGAATAACCCCCCGCCCCATCACGGGCCGGCGCAGCCCTGCAGCCGGCCTGAGGTAGCCCCCTGCCACCCAGTAGCCTCATAAAGAGACAGAAGGTGATCAGATTAGGGGAACACACGTGAATAAGGAGGCACTTGTTACTTTTACACTTTATCACCACTTTTTTACAGGCAATTTAGTGCAGTCAAGGTAGATCCAGATCCCTCTAACCATCTGAGATAGTAAAATAACACTTTCCTAAGTTTCAGCAGGTTTTCCTGCGCCTGTAATTTGCCCTCAGTCTAGTACTTAAAAGGCTTGATTGAAAAACAGAGCTGGCAAGTTTATTTGCCTGTTTAAGACTCTGTCCGGGAATTTGTTTTCGAGCAGGGAAACGTTTGCCACGTCCAGGCTCCCGGCCCTCGCAGCGATGCTGTTTATTTGCCACCGCTTCACCATTACCTCGGCCTCAGCGCGCCTCCGCTGCCGCTGACACCGTGTGTCGGTGCCCCCCCAGCTCCGCCGCTGGGCCCCGCCCGTCCCCGCCGCGGCTGCCAGCGGCTCGGCACAGCCCCAGCACCGGGCACCGGGCACCGGGGCGCCGAACGCCGGCCCTGGGCTCGGCCCGGCCCCGCGGCATCCCCGGCGCGGCGCTGTCCTGTCCCCGGGTGGCTTCAGCGCGGCGGCTGCGGACACGGGAGGCTGCGGGGACGGGCGAGACAATCCCATTACATGCCGGGCACATTTTCACCAGGCACTTCATTAACCTTTTCAGGGCAGAGAGCGTGCGTGTGGCTTTTCGCTCCCTCTTTCTGCTTTTTCTTCTTTTTTCCACCTCCCTCTCCCTCCTTCCCTTCTCTCTCTTTCTCGCTCTCTTTCTTTCCCGTTCTCTGTGTCGCTCCCCCCTTTTCTTTTCTTTTCCCTTTTCTTTTCCCCTTTCTTTTCCCCTTTCTTTCCCTTTTTCTTTTTCCTTTTTGTTTTCCTTTTCCCTTTTCCTTTTCCCTTTTCCATTTCCCTTTTCCATTTTCCCTTTCTTTTCCCCTTTCTTTTCCTTTTTCTTTTTCCTTTTTCTTTTTCCTTTTTGTTTTTCTTTTCCCTTTTCCTTTTCCCTTTTCCATTTTCCTTTTCCATTTTCCTTTTCCTTTTCCATTTTCCTTTTCCTTTTTCTTTCCATTTTCCTTTTTCTTTTTCTTTCCTTTTTCTTTTTCTTTCCTTTTTCTTTTTCTTTCCTTTTTCTTTTTCTTTCCTTTTTCTTTTCTTTCCTTTTTCTTTTTCTTTCCTTTTCCTTTTCCTTTTCCTTTTCCTTTTCCTTTTCCTTTTCCTTTTCCTTTTCCTTTTCCTTTTCCTTTTCCTTTTCCTTTTCCTTTTCCTTTTCCTTTTCCTTTTCCTTTTCCTTTTCTTCTTGCCTTCCCTTCCCTCTTCCCTTGCCTTCCCTTCCCTCTTCCCCTTGCCTTCCCTTCCCCCTTTCCTTTCCTTCCCTCTTTCCTTTCCTTCCCTCTTTCCTTTCCTTCCCTCTTTCCTTTCCTTCCCCCCTTTCCTTTCCTTCCCCCTTTCCTTTCCTTCCCTTCCCCCCTTTCCTTCCCTTCCCCCTTTCCTTCCCTTCCCCCCTTTCCTTCCCTTCCCCCTTTCCTTCCCTTCCCCCTTTCCTTCCCTTCCCCCTTTCCTTCCCTTCCCCCTTTCCTTCCCCCTTTCCTTCCCCCTTTCCTTCCCCCCTTTCCTTCCCCCTTTCCTTCCCCCCTTTCCCTTTCCCCTTTCCCCCTTCTTCCCCTTTCCCCTTTCCCCTTTCCCCTTTCCCCTTTCCCCTTTCCCCTTTCCCCCTTTCCCCTTTCCCCTTTCCCCTTTCCCCTTTCCCCCTTTCCCCTTTCCCCTTTCCCCTTTCCCCTTTCCCCTTTCCCCTTTCCCCTTTCCCCTTTCCTTTCCATCTCTATTTCTCTCTCTCCCACCGTCTCTTACTTGGGGTCAACAGTCACCACTTAATTTGGGACCAACTTTGTGGTGCTGCAGTAGGTGACGCCGCCTGGGGGCTGAGCCCATGGCCGAGCTCCCTGGTGCCTTCCAGCTGCTCCCCGGCAGTGCCGGGCCAGCCATGGTGCAGGGCAGAGAAAGGACATAAAGGAAAAAGACGGTCCAAAAGGCAAGCTCATTATTAATACAGCCCTGCTTGTAAATGAAAAAATGTAACCCTTGTTAATTAACGCTGTTTACATGGGGTACAAGAAACTTAAGAAATGTTTCTACAAAGGGGAAGGAACTGTTTACAAAACTCTTTCAAAAGTGTGACATATTGCTGCAGTTCCAGCACTAAAAAGCCAAACACACTTACACGCCTTTGAAGTTGGCTGGCTGAGGCAACATTATTTGAGTCGGATTCAGATATTGCTTGTGGGTATAACTAATGGCTTTTACCTAGTTAGTGGGCTGGGAGGGGCGAGGGCCTGGGCGCCGTGGCCATTGGGTCCCTCTGGAGAGCTGGGGCTGGCTCCCTGCCAGCTCTGTACAATGTCAACATTGAATATTTGAATTCCCAGACTCTATTTAACAACTTTCTAAATAAATAAACTCATTGTGTGTCTGTGTTTAAAATTATTTCACCTCTTTCATGAAAGCTACAGCATCTTATACACCGGCCTCTCAGGCTGCTTTTCCCCCCTTTTCTTTCCAAACAAACACAAATGGGGCTGAGCACAGGGATTTTTTTTTACTGCCTCATATCTCTCCCTCTCTCCCCTTCTCACTTTCTGTCTGTCTTCTTGCAAAGCATGAGTGGAGCTGCTCAGACATCCCACGATGTCCTTAGTGGGACGGCTCTGTGCGCCTTGCTATCTAATCATAACTAAAACCAAAGCCAGGTTCACCAAGTCAGTTAAATATTAATCATTTCTAAAAGGAGGCCCATGTGAGTGCCATTGCTGCAGCGGTGCCCTGTACATACTCAATCATTTTGGCTGCTGTACCATAGGCGGGCTCCAGGGACAGCTTTCATTGTTGTTGCCATAAATGGCTATTAGTGTTCATATTCACCTATTCACCTAGTTATTTAAGTGCACATAAGTGTGTATGTGTCTGTGCTTACTGTATACGTGTGCATATGTGTGTGCTCATGACATATCTTTCGGTTTATGCACAGAGATATATCTCTCTGTGCGTGTGTATATATATGTATAAAATACCTATATATGTACGTGCAC